>NW_013632153.1:0-424 GCF_000695525.1 Brassica oleracea var. oleracea
TTTTGTTTAGTGTTTTATTTTGATTTATGTTGTTGTATATATAATAAAATTAATTTATATAAAATGAAAATTTTATCAAAATATCCTTGAGCTTAATTTCTTGGATTGTAGTCAAAATAATATAAAAATAAATTCCTTACCTTATAATATCTTTACCATTTGTGTCAAATTTTATTCTTTTTTTATATAGAAAAATCTTGTCAAGATATTGTTTGTTATTTTTTATTGATTTAGATTATTATTATGATCGAATATTTCCTTAGTCTTAGTCAAAATATGTTAATAAATATTACAAATTTCTTTTCATAAATTATATGTATTTTTAAATATATATATATATATAGGTAGATGAATCCAATAGTTATTAAATAATAACTTGGCATATGAGGTTTTTCCATGCATGTAAGTTATTATTTTTAGTTCA
>NW_013632154.1:0-424 GCF_000695525.1 Brassica oleracea var. oleracea
GGTTTGACTCCAAGTTTTGAGTCACACTTGGCAATTCTCCCATAAAATTATTGTCTTTTAAAATATTATATTAAACAATTAGTAATATGGTAAATATTAAAATTATATACAATTAATAATGTAAAAATAATATTCATGTGTATAAAAATGAAAATAACCACCTGTACGGGTGAATATCTAGTTTTATGTTGTAGCACAGCGAATCTTCATCTACTGGTGGGGAAATTTTCAGTTTGTTGCGTTCTTTAAACTAGAGATAAATAATTTCTGGTGTTCCTTTTTCTACCTTTGAAGCAATATTCACTGGATATGATTTTTTCTTTTCTTTTATTACTGGAAATCCGGGTTCCACCCGTAACGCCCCGACTAACATGGAAACGAGTTTTTTCAAAAAAAAAAAAAAAACCTTGGAAAGACTGATGAG
>NW_013632155.1:0-424 GCF_000695525.1 Brassica oleracea var. oleracea
ATGATCTTTTGTGTTGTTTAAAAATTTTTAAACACATTATACATTTTCATTAATGTATAATAAACTCTCTTTCATGGTACATAGGCATCGTTTTAATTTTTTGTCAATTAATTTAGTAAAACTTCATAACACTCCCTAAATTGGTGGACTAACCACTATAAAATCACTATTTTCTAGAGAAACGGAGACAACAAAAGTTACAAACCTCTTTGAACTTCATCGTATGTTAGTTAATAATGCAACTGTTCATTAAAACAGTATTTTTCATATTTTTAAATTTGTTCCAAAATCTATGTGTTAACCCCCTACAAAAATATTGAGTTTTTCAGAAAATGTTGTATATACTGAAGCCTATGATCTTTAGGTTTTTTTTTAACTTTCTAAACACATTATAAATTTGTATTAATGTATATTAAACTCTCTT
>NW_013632156.1:0-424 GCF_000695525.1 Brassica oleracea var. oleracea
CCCATGGACATACCATAATCATTTAAACGCTTGGGACATGTATTCACAGTATTATCTAGATATATAGTCTTTATTTATGAAAAAGGGGCTAGTAGCCGTTTTACTGGTGATGACCTAATGAGTTTCCCTTGTGTACATGCTACACACGTGAGATTCTTTGGGATCACTCTTCTTATCTTTTAATATGTGTCTTTTGAATATCAATTTTCGCATCATGTTTGGACCAGGATGGCCAATCCGGTCGTGCCATAAAGTGTATATTTTCGCAGGCTTTTAGCCTCTATCATACTGATCTATGCATAGTCTAGGTCAGTAGAGAATGCAGGTATTGTCTTTAGGACTTATTATGGCCTTGAGCGATTTTATACATATATCTAAAGGAACTCTTTGTTTCCTTCGCCCAATGTTTCAATATGGAAACCAT
>NW_013632157.1:0-424 GCF_000695525.1 Brassica oleracea var. oleracea
GAACCACAAGAGCCCGCAGCGGCAGAAGACTTGATTTTGAAACTCCGCGCAATCGAGCTGCACACACAGACAAGGCTTCCTCAGGCCAAAACCCTGATGAAACGCTCCAGCCAGGTGCACTGCCAACTGCGGAGAACCTTCCACCTCCTACCGGGAGCAATGAAGGAGAAGAAATCGAGTGCATCGACATGGATATAAGCGAGCAGTACGATCACTCGGACGACGGTGCTGACATCCACCCAAGAAGAACCCGAAGCCAGTCCGCTCGGCCGGACGCATCCTTTGAAAAACCCATGACCGAGGAAGAAGAAAACCTCTATTGGGTAGAACAGGAGGAGCTGGCCGAGAAGCAGGCCAGGATCCACCGCGGCCCACACAGACAAGCTCGCAAGGCTGCAAGAAATCCTGATGAGATCCACGATCT
>NW_013632158.1:0-423 GCF_000695525.1 Brassica oleracea var. oleracea
TCTGCTTGATGGATTGAGTAAACCATTTTTGTTTTGTTTTGTAGATTGGATCAACAGAATGGGTTGAAGAACATGTTCTTAACTTAGGTGCAAGTGCTGTTGCTTATCTTAATGTTGATTGTGCGGTCCAAGGCTCTGGATTTTTTGCTGGTGCAACTCCTCAACTAGACAGTGTTCTTGTAGATGCCTTGAAGCTGGTAATAATAATACTAATGCGGACATTATCAAGCAATTTGTAAAAATCTTAAGTCTCTAGTATTCATTTTTGTTGACCAGGTCCAAGATCCTGATGATGTAACTTTGACAGTTGAAGAGACATTCAAGTCTCAGAATAACAATGTGAGTAGACTCTTTCTTTTTTGTTAATAACCAGAAGGGTGTCTTATGCTTTGAATGGACTGCAGATAGAGAGGCTAAGTAGAG
>NW_013632159.1:0-423 GCF_000695525.1 Brassica oleracea var. oleracea
CAATTCTCTAGAATGTGTCTAGCACACATTCTGTGTTCGGCTTTAGGAAGCTCTTCATGAACTGCATGTAGTATACCCTGTGCAAATGAACATTGAGCTTAAGGTACAAAGCAAGAAAAAAGTATAAATGAACAAATGAAGCCTAAACATATACCCTGTGCTTGTCTGAGATTATTGTAACTGCCTCCCCATCTTCAAGTCCTAAATCATTTTTCAGTAGTTGCACAAACCATAGCCAATTAGGATTATCCTCAACTTCAACGACAGCCCAAGCTATTGGGAAAATTGATTATCCCCGTCCCTACCGACAGCAGCTAGCATTTAGCCTTTTATATCCCATTTCATAAAAGCAGCATCCAGTCCTATAATGGGTCTGCATGACTCCTTCCAAGATGATTTCAAGGCTTCAAAACACATATACAA
>NW_013632160.1:0-423 GCF_000695525.1 Brassica oleracea var. oleracea
GTAGCGAAGCATAGCGTAATCCAAGAGAGATAATTCGCAAAGATAGCTCGCTAGCGACTCAAACAAGAGGTGGGATAGGACCTCCTCCTCTCTTTTGCCTTGAGGGACAAAGCGGCTTAAAAAACAGTTTGCCGTTGGAGTTGTTAACTCGAACTTCAAGTAGTTGAGAACACAAGACTCCATCTCCAGGAGCTCGTTACTCGAGTAGGTGTAATCGGTGATGTAACAGAAACTCTCCACCTGACGAGGAGGCGCACGCACTGATCCTCGACCATAATATTTTGCTGAAATCATGATGCATGAAACACCAAGCAACTGCAGGTTTAGCTCGGTGATCACGTTCCCCGAAAGATACCTGTCTAAACAGTTCACTGCCAGGTACAAAGTCTCTGGCGAAAGGCTAAACGCTTCAGCAACCTCCAC
>NW_013632161.1:0-423 GCF_000695525.1 Brassica oleracea var. oleracea
ATATTATTTTTATAATAATAATTTATTTCTGTTATGTTGTTTTTAATCGAATGCTTTAGTTTATTTTTAATTTGATTATAAGAAAATATTTATGAAGTTATACATGATTTTACTAAAATATTTACATATCTAAGACAACAACCATATTAATTTAAATAACAAAATTAATGAAAATTTTAATATATTTAGAACAAAAATATTATATTTAACTCTGAAAAGTAGATGCGATCCAATATATCCAATTGATAACCAAGATGACTAGATATTACATGTTCAAATAATATATATTATTAATATAAATACTAAAATAATTTAAATTCAAAATAAAATTGTATTCAGTTATTATAATATTTTATTTTATAAATATTTATATATGTGCATGATCACAAAAGAGTCACTAGTAAACAAGTATATTTAAAACTA
>NW_013632162.1:0-423 GCF_000695525.1 Brassica oleracea var. oleracea
CCATGTATTCCTCAGAAACGCCATCTTTAGTTCTCAGGGCATGAACCATTTCATGGGCGATAATGATGTTGTCAGAGATTAACCGGCCTGAGACGAAAGCACCTTGAGTTTCAGAAACTACCTCTGGTAGGATGACCTTCAGTCTATTACATAGAACATTGGAGATGATCTTATACTGCACAGAGCAAAGACTGATAGGTCTGAGGTCCTGCATCCGGTTTGCATTCAATACTTTTGGGATGAGGCTCAACTGTGTGTGGTTCCATCCTTCGGGGATCACAGCCGTAGCAAAGAAGCTCTGAACCTCTCTAATTACTGCAGGTCCAACTATATGTCAATATTTGTGGTAGAAATTTCCATTCAGACCGTCCTCCCCCGGTGCACTACCTCCATCAATACTCATAGCTGCCTTTTTAATTTCCT
>NW_013632163.1:0-423 GCF_000695525.1 Brassica oleracea var. oleracea
GAGCTGAAGCTATTGATATCCTTGAAGATCTGTGGGTTTAGATCTGACCTCGATTTCTCCTTGTATCTGGTTTGGGTAGTTTAATCAGATTCGTAGCTTGTTCTGGTGCGCGGTGTAGGTTATGCCGGCTCTGATGTGGGGTGGTACTTCTTCCATCGGATCTGGATAGGCAGAAGACTCAGCTAGTTCTTGGAAAATTGTCAAGCTTATCTCTTCTCATGTCTATGTTTTGGTATGTCGTTTGGTCTCAGTCTCGGGTAGTTGTTTAGTCTGTGTTCTCTGTTCTGTGGTCTTCATCCAACACCTGCCGATATGAGTTTGGTTCTGCATCAAGGTAGCCGGTTCCGGTGTGATCTTGTGTAGCTTCATCCTGAGGCTGCTCTGTGGAGGCAATTCGAGGGAGTGTAGCGGATTATGTTAAAG
>NW_013632164.1:0-423 GCF_000695525.1 Brassica oleracea var. oleracea
TCTGATCAAGTCATGGAGGATGCAATATCACTTCCACCTGTTGAAGCTAATCCACTAGTGTTTTCATCTCAAGCCCCATCTTCAAAGTTACCAAATCCTTCCCCTATTCCCAAGTCTGACTCATTTTCCCTCTCTGAATCCTCACGTCTTCCACCCAAAACACCTTCCACCCCAACCACACTAGCTTTCCCCTCTCATTCCCTTGATCCCTTTCACCTTAGCCCCCCTGGTCCTTTTGACCGTAGGGTTCTAAAAAGGTCCCGTTCTGATCCTTCAATCTCTTCTCCTCCTCTTTTTAAACCTAACACTACCACTCTGTCTAAAGGAGTGTCAGATACCTCTTTTATTATAAACCCAGAAATTTCTAGCTTCACTAAAAACTCTTTTAGTCTTCTTTTGTCTCTAGGTGACCTCCATTCTTCC
>NW_013632165.1:0-423 GCF_000695525.1 Brassica oleracea var. oleracea
GTACATGAAGAACCTACTAATCAAACCACACCCAAACACCAATTGCAGCAAATCAAGAATAATGAAAACCTATAGTCTACGACATACAATGATATAGTGGGTGACGAATACTATTACATTTGAAATAGAAACCGGATCCTGAAACTCATACTATGTGTACTGACAGGATAATTCTATTGAATGATATGCTACAATCTGCACATGAATTACTAGACCACTTATTTAGAATATCCGCATACTATTCTAGTTGTTAATAATATGAACAGTATAACGTACATTAAGCATCTACTACTTAAACCACACCCACATACCAGTAGCAGCAAAGCAAACATAATGAAAACTTATACTATACTACATACAATGGTTGAGTGGTTGTCGAATACTATGACATTTGAAATGGAAACCGAATCTGAAAATTCATAC
>NW_013632166.1:0-423 GCF_000695525.1 Brassica oleracea var. oleracea
GTGTAGATATTGGCTTGGCATTCATCATATTCATTCTCTGGAGAAGATCACCAATGTACCTATGTTGAGATAAATGCAATCCATGAGATGAACGAGTAAGCTCAATGCCTAGGAAATACGATAAGTCTCCTAAATCTTTAATTGAAAAACGATGAGAAAGGGAATCGATAAACCGGTTTATGTGAGAGGTGCTGTTTCCGGTGATGATGATATCGTCGACGTATACCAGCATATAGAGCATAACACCATTGCTGTTGCAGATGAAAAGAGAAGCATCCGCAAGAGAATTTTTGAATCCTGATTGAAGTAGGAATTTGCGAAGCTCATTATACCAGGCCCTTGGAGCTTGTTTGAGTCCGTAAATGGCTTTATGGAGTCTACACACAGCTGTGGGATTGTCTTTATCAACAAAGCCTGGTGGTT
>NW_013632167.1:0-423 GCF_000695525.1 Brassica oleracea var. oleracea
GGTATATTGATTTTTCATCACACCTTTCATCAGAGCTTCCCACACTTTCATAGAGAATGGACACTTAAAGAATAAGTGATTTATTGTCTCCACCGGCTCTTGACAAAACACACATGAAGTATCAACATTCCCCAGCCAATGAATCATCCTATCTCCCGTTGAAAGTATCTCCTTCATCGCCATCCATAGAATAACTGAGTACTTTGGAGTAGCATGCTTGAACCACACTGCACTGTACCAGCTACATTTCTGATGCTTTTCCCGAATGCTGAGCCATGTTTCTCGGGAAGAAAACACTTTTTTGTATTTGCCCTTCTCTGTTTTCCATAAGTAAATATCCTCCTCCTGTGTTATATTCTCCTTATATCTCGCTATCTCTTCTTCCACTCTGTTCAGAATAGGGACTCTGTGATGTCTTCTTCT
>NW_013632168.1:0-423 GCF_000695525.1 Brassica oleracea var. oleracea
TCCAAAGTTTTGTTGGGGTCAAATTGAAAATAGTCAAAATTTAAAGGACTAGATGTATAAAAAATAAGAATTCGACCATGTTGCTCGAGCTTCCCTCTGCAATTGAAAGCTACGACGAAAACAACCGCAATGGTGGATTCCGAGCATGAAGACCACCGCAAGCCTTGCTCTTGCCTCAGCTCGCTTGCGAGACTTTCGTCATATTCAATAAGATGAGAAACGATGAGGAATTTTGTGTGGACGAGGTCACATAATCAAAACAAACGGCGGGTTTTCTGAGTGAATGGTGTTCTTCGAAAGTTGATGAGGGAAAAGAGAGTCTGGGTTGTGAAATTAGGGTAGGCGAATTGAAGAAAGTAGATCTAGAATTCAATAATTGATGTTGAAGAAAGAGGGTGGTTCGATAAAAAAATGTGATGTTGG
>NW_013632169.1:0-423 GCF_000695525.1 Brassica oleracea var. oleracea
GTTACGTCTAAGAATATTGGTATAAATAATGGGATAATTTTATTTGTATTTTATAAACGTAAGTTTCATGTGTACGTTTGTAAATTATTCTCGCACTCGGATGGCTTAGACCGTCTAATGATGTCTTCT
Organism: Brassica oleracea var. oleracea; assembly: GCF_000695525.1. Classification (NCBI taxonomy): domain Eukaryota; kingdom Viridiplantae; phylum Streptophyta; class Magnoliopsida; order Brassicales; family Brassicaceae; genus Brassica; species Brassica oleracea. Next base: position 130 of record NW_013632169.1, read on the forward strand.
AGCTTTTATATTTGTTTATTATCTCATTTTAGGCGGATGTAGAACAAACTTTTAGTGGGGGCAAATCATATGTAAATATAAAAATCAGGCTAAAACTTGATTTTTAATAGAGGCAAATAACTAAATTTTGGGCAAGTTACAAAGAATTTGATTATTTATTTGGGGGGCAAGTGCCACCTCCTTGTATCAAGTAGGTATTTTTAGATGTTTAACTTTTTTTTTCTTTTTTTGCGAAAAAGGTTGTCGTTTAACTTGCAAAGATTTGTAGTTGTTTTAGGGCTGAAATTGATTCAG
>NW_013632170.1:0-423 GCF_000695525.1 Brassica oleracea var. oleracea
GATAAGAATACCAAATATTTTTACTCCATTACAAAGATGAGATGGAATAGACTGAATCTTACATCTATTCAAGACAGTGATGGAGTTGTACACCGAGGTCAGAAGCAGATAGCACATGTTGCACAAGAGTATTTCCAATCATTATTTGGTAATACTATTGATAATTCTAGACTTTATACAGAAGTCTTTGGGACGTTTCAGAAAATAGTTACGATGAGATGAAAGCAGAGCTAGTCAGAAATGTTTCACTTGGAGAAATTCAAGAGGCTATGTTCGATATTGGAGCACACAGAACACCTGGTCCGGATGGATTTTCTGCTGTTTTCTATCATTAATATTGGGAAGATATCAAACCAGAAGTCGGTGCAGAGGTTACTAAATTCTTTGAAGAAGGCATATTGGATCCCCAACTAAATCACACCA
>NW_013632171.1:0-423 GCF_000695525.1 Brassica oleracea var. oleracea
ACGTCTTGCTTTTGACGAAAGAATCGAACTTCATTGGAGAGGCGATCTACAATACGCATGAACAGAGGCTTGTTCATTCGAAATCGCCGTCGGAATAGATTTTCAGAATATGTTGGAGTGTCACTGAAATAATCATTCCATAACCGGACATGCCCTTCTTCACGATTTCTTTCGATAAAAACTCTTTTTTTTCTTGTCTTCCTTTCATCTTCTTGATCACCATAAACGTTGCACAAATCCTCAAAAGTTTCATCAAAAGTTTGATCAAAATATTGATTAAAATATTGATCAAACGTTTGATCAATTTCATCATCGATTGATCCATCGAAATTGTGATTTGAAGAAGAAGCCATGAGAAATTTGTTAGAATTTAATTTGTGAAATAGCGTGTGTTGTGTTTGTGATCACAATTACACGGAAAGA
>NW_013632172.1:0-423 GCF_000695525.1 Brassica oleracea var. oleracea
AGGCTAATATATTATTGCCTAAGGGTATGCATCTAGAAATCAATGATACCTTATATTCACCCAGATCTAAGAGCAAGAGCAGCCTATTGTGTTTTAAAGATATAAGAATGAATGGTTTCCATATTGAAACAATGGGCGAAGAAAACAAAGAGTTCCTTCAGATATATGTATAAAATCGCCCAAGGCCATAATAAGTCCTAAAGACTATACATGCATCCTCTACTGACCTAGACTATGCATAGATCAGTATGATAGAGGGCTAAAAGCCTGCGAAAATATACACTTTATGGCACGGCCGGATTGGCCATCCTGGTCCAAACATGATGCAAAAATTGATGTTCAAAAGGCACACATTAAAAGATAAGTAGAGTTATCTCAAAGAATCTCACGTGTGTAGCATGTACACAAGGGAAACTCATTAGG
>NW_013632173.1:0-423 GCF_000695525.1 Brassica oleracea var. oleracea
GCCAGACATTTTATCAAACTCCTCAAAAACTCTCAATATCCCTTCCACAGATCTTCGAGAACCCTCAATGAAAACCATTAAGTCATCTGCAAAACAAAGGTGAGTGAGACCAATGTTTTTACACTTCGGATGGAATCCTATCAAGTTTTGGGAGGCTGCTTCATCCAACATCTTTGATAATACATTCATACATATAACGAACAGATAGGGAGATAGGGAGCATCCTTGACGCAAACCTCTATTACTCTGAAAATACCCAGCCAGCTCTCCATTAACTTGGACAGAGAAAGAAGTTGTAGATATACAGAGTGAGATCCATTTAATGAACTTCTCAGGGAGACCAAGGGCTTGAAGCGTGTTGAGTAGGAAGCTCCATTGCACAGAGTCAAAAGCTTTTGATATGTCGATCATCATTGCACACCT
>NW_013632174.1:0-423 GCF_000695525.1 Brassica oleracea var. oleracea
TCCACTAGGCAACAAGCTACAAGCGGTGATCTTTGGCATCAAAGGTTAGGCCACCCACACACAGACATCCTTCAACTTCTGGTCAAGAACAAGTCCATAGTTATAAATAAGACAAGCTCCTCCCTGTTATGTGATGCTTGTCAGTTAGGAAAAAGCTGCAGACTTCCTTTTTTATCTTCTGAAACAGTGTCAACTAAACCTCTTGAAAGAGTTCATTGTGATCTTTGGGGTCCTAGTCCTGTTGTTTCTACTCAAGGATTTAAATACTATGTGATTTTTGTTGACAACTTCTCAAGATTCACTTGGTTCTATCCTCTAAAGTTGAAATCAGATTTTTTTTCTGTTTTCACTCAATTTCAAAGCTTGGTAGAAACACAGTTTCAGACAAAAATAATTCAGTTTCAGTGTGATGGTGGTGGAGAA
>NW_013632175.1:0-423 GCF_000695525.1 Brassica oleracea var. oleracea
AATGGGTTTGATTGAAAATCAAAAAAATTGTGAAATTATCTCTGGTTTATCAGGTGCACGGAAGCTTGATCATGGAGTTTATTGCAAATGGTGGGTTAGTCCCGCTATAAGCAAGGCCATGGATGGTTAAATCCTCAACTCTGATTAATGGAGCTCTCTCAGTGCATTGTTCAGGAATTAAGATTTTTTCTGCAAATATACTTTTGCAGTTTTGCCCAAAACGTTTAAGGATTTTTCAGGTATATTAATGTTGTTCTTTGATTGTAGGATGTTTCTCTCAGTGCTCCTTTCTTACAACTTCCTTATTTAAATAAATTTAATGCTAAAAGGATAGGGTTGCAGGTTGGATTATTTTGAGAGTTTCAAGAGGTGCACCTGGAAGAACATTCTTAACCACTCACGGAGGTTGCTGGTTTGATGGAG
>NW_013632176.1:0-423 GCF_000695525.1 Brassica oleracea var. oleracea
ACTAGGTTTGTTGGACCTCTGCTCCTTGTGTTCATACACCTGAAATCTAAAGGGAGAAAAAGAAAGAAAAGCAATAACACAATTAAACAAAAAATGACTTAGTCTCAAGCAAATGACTAAATCTCAATGTCACAATCAACCTAGAATTTGGCAACGGCGCCAATTTGATGATAGGAATTTCAAGGCTCCTAATCAAATGTTGTAGAATAAAAGATGTCAAACCAGTTCTAAGTGATTCTAAAGCAAAGGGAATGCAAGACCATGCTTAATCTAAGAATGCGATCCAATTTTAAAGATTGTATGAACTAAAAATTATAAGCTAATGCAATAAAATAATGATCTTTCTTTCTCAATTTGAAGTAAAAGGACTCATGGAGCTAGACATTTGATCTCAGGTGATGTAGATTCAATCTAAGGGTGGCA
>NW_013632177.1:0-423 GCF_000695525.1 Brassica oleracea var. oleracea
CCCGATAGTTCAGTCTCTATTAAAACCGATGTGTTTTACTTCACCTGTATCATCTCATTAAAACATTGATTTTAACCCTAAACAATTAGCTTATTGAAACACTTAGCCACTCCTCCCCCCCTCCCAAAAGTTTTGAAGGTTTTCTAAATAAACATAAATCTGTAAATTGTGGACATAAAAATTTTACTAAAGTTTTTTTAAGAATGTTTCAAAGATTCAAAAATCTCAGATCCAGCCTACATTAGCATTGGTTATGCATCTGCTCAAGCTGAGCATATAAAATATCTCTTATCTCAAGATTATTAAACGAAAACAAAAGAGTTTATGCATCTGCTTAAGCTGAGCATATAAAATAAACGGAGAAAGGAAACAACAAACATTAATCACAATATGGTTCCTGTCACAGAGAAAACCCCAAACATT
>NW_013632178.1:0-423 GCF_000695525.1 Brassica oleracea var. oleracea
ATCATCATAAATTAGTACAGGAGGCAAATATGCATTAAATCAATATTTTTATATTTTTTGATTTTTTCACAAAATCTATGTGTTAACCCCTACGAAAATATTGAGTTTTATGTTAAACGCTCTATATACTGAAGGTTATACTTCTTCCTGTTGTTTTAAAATTTCTAACCATATTCTACATTTGAATTAATGTATTTTAAACTCTCTTTCGTGGTATATGGAATCGTTATAATTTTTTTATCAATTAATTTAGTAAAACTTCTTATACTCCCTATATTAGTGGACTAACCATTATAAAATCGTTATTCTCTAGAGAAATGGAGACAACAAAGGTTCCAAACCTCTTCGATCATCATCATATATTAGTACAGGCGGAAAATATGCATTAAATCAATATTGTTATATTTTTTGAATTTTTCACAA
>NW_013632179.1:0-423 GCF_000695525.1 Brassica oleracea var. oleracea
CCGCATAGTCTCTAGAGACCCATCCAATACCTTGTTGTTGATGGTCTTTGTGCCAAGCTCCATATGTGTTGCATTTGATCCAGTTCTGAGTTGGTGGCGTCCATTTGAGATGTTGCGTACTGCTAGTGGGTTTTTGAACCTCTGTTTTATCTTCCTCTTGTCTCCTCATCCACTCTGCTGTGTCCTCTATAGCTTTATTGATTGTGTCTGGTGCTGGATAGTCTTTGCCTTGGAAGAGGAAGTCATTCCTGTTTTTCCAAAGGCGCCAGAGTAGCCAAGGGACAAGCTCCGCGTGTGCCTCTTCTGAAGTGTATCTTTCTTGTAGACTCAGCACTCGGTGGAGGTTTGAGTAGAGGGAATCATACATTATACCATAGGGTGGTGCGTGAATGGGAGAGGTAGCCCATATCAGTCGTGCATACG
>NW_013632180.1:0-423 GCF_000695525.1 Brassica oleracea var. oleracea
GAAGATGGATGAACCGAAAGTCAAAGCAATTATGGAGTGGGAGGCCCTGACCAAGGTAACGGAGTTACGATCTTTCCTTGGTCTGGTCAACTACTATCGTCGGTTCATCGAGGGATACTCAAGGAAAGCAGCACCACTGACGGACCTTCTCAAGAAAGGGAAAACATGGGACTGGTCCGGACCGTGCCAAGAGGCCTTCGAGGAACTAAAGACCGCGGTAAGCCAGGAACCCGTCCTGGCCTTACCTGACTTCAGTCTCCCTTTCGAGTTACACACGGATGCCTCCGACTTTGCCATCGGGAGAGTGCTGATGCAAAATGGACATCCAATTGCCTTTGAAAGCCGTAAGCTCAATGAGACTGAACGGCGGTACACCGTTCAAGAGAAAGAGATGACCGCGATAGTCCATTGCTTGCGAGTTTG
>NW_013632181.1:0-423 GCF_000695525.1 Brassica oleracea var. oleracea
TTTTGATGAAAAATCATGGACTACGTCCAACTGGTTCTGCTCCATTCTCTGAAGCGAATGTGACTGAACAAAACAACACTGGCCGCGGAAATGGCTACACTCGTGGTCGTGGTCGTGGACATGGTCGTAGAGATACACGTGGACGTGGATATGGTCAAATTCGGGTCCGGGGAGTTTCTTTTAAGAACTCTAACTCTCACCAGAAGTGGGAAAAGAAAGATGGTGACAAACAAGAAAATGAATGCTACCGATGTGGAAGTAAAAACCATTGGGCTCGTACGTGCCGTACACCAACACATCTTGTTGCCTTGTATCAACAGTCAGTAAAACAAAAGAGAAAGAATGTGGAAACAAACATGGTTTACGAAGGTGGAGCGGATGATTTTGATTTTGGTGATGCCACTCACCTTGACCTTTCCGATT
>NW_013632182.1:0-181 GCF_000695525.1 Brassica oleracea var. oleracea
TTATTTATGTGCTTTAGAAATACAAATGGCAAACATCGAGAAACTCCTGTTCCCGGCATTAAAAATAACTGCCGAAAATTACGCCGGATGGGTCACAAACGTGAAACCATATCTGGTGATGAAAAAGATAACCGAAACAATTGTAATCGGTAACAAATCACCACCCGAGCATATAGCCGAA
>NW_013632183.1:0-423 GCF_000695525.1 Brassica oleracea var. oleracea
TAGTTATCAGTTCTCATATACTATTTTCTCCTATCAAGCAAACCTCTCCTCCTCTCGCATCATTCTTCCCTCGTCTCATATTCTTTTCTACTTTGAACTTCTACTATGTATGAGACCGGAGGATCATCCAACAAACTCAATGAATTTGTTGTTTTAATTTATCCTTTACTGTGTTTTTGTTATTGCCATGTCATAACATGTAGTTATAAATAAAAAAAAAACACCGTTTTAAATGTGTTGCACATGGCGATCGACTTGCCTCACCATGGCGCTTGGCGAGAGTCGAGCCCCTAATCGCGTTGGCTCGCCACACGCAATTTAAAACCCAGACAAGGCCAATGCAAAGCCCTGAAACCTCCTCGTCACTTGTCAAACTAGCTCGCTTTTTTCCTCGTATATAAACCTCTCCCTGAGAAATACCAA
>NW_013632184.1:0-423 GCF_000695525.1 Brassica oleracea var. oleracea
GTGTAAATATAAGTTGGTTTTGTTTTTGTTTGCTTATTTTTCGTTTTTGTTTATTGAGTCTCAGGTCAAAAAGTAGAAAAATCCGAGATACTTAAAAATTATGGGTTGCTGAAGGAGCGACTGCTCCAGGCGGAGATCTTGCGATGGAACACCCAGAATTTTCGTGGAGCGCCCGCTCCACTCAGGTAAGTATCTCACAAAAAAAAATATTTATTCTTGTTTTCACCTTCTCTCTGATTTATTTTCACACCAGGGACGTTGTGAAGTAAGTCTGGGGGAGGGTTTTCGTAGTTTACTAACTCGTTTCTTTCTTTTGTTTTTCTTTTGAGTTAGTTTGAGTCAGTTTTCGTCGTTTACTAACTCGTTTCTTTCTTTTTTTTTCTTTTGAGTTAGTTTGAGTCAGTTTTTATGGTCGAGTCAGTC
>NW_013632185.1:0-423 GCF_000695525.1 Brassica oleracea var. oleracea
CTCTTCTTATTTATCTCATTATCATTTCGTTCTTTTTATTTAATTTTTTCTAATTTTTTCTTAACTTTTTACATGTTTTTGCTAAATATTTATTTATCTCTCTAAATATTAATACAAAACATACAATCAATAAACCGAAAATTCATCTTAGAATTCTTTTCAATCATAACATTACCTTATTCAGTATATTATTTGACTTAAATGCAAAACATTTTTTAAATCAAAGTTTTTGCATGTCCCGTTAAATATAATCCGTTTAATTTTTAAAGCCTAGTTATTTATAAATCATATATGGATATTATAAGAGATTAGTTAGTATTTTATATACGAATATATTTTTATAAGAATATGAAATAATTATATTGATTTTTATAATAAAAAAATTGTATTCATTATTTTAGGTAGTATATAAATATAAAAAGA
>NW_013632186.1:0-423 GCF_000695525.1 Brassica oleracea var. oleracea
TCAATATTTTCGTAGGGATTAACACATAGATTTTGAAAAAAATTCAAAAAATATAGAAAAATATTGCTTTAATGCATAATTGCCTCTTGTACTAATATATGATGATGGTCAAAGAGGTTTTGAACCTTTGTTGTCCCCATTTCTCTAGAGAATAACGATTTTATAACGGTTAGTCCACTAATATAAGGAGGGTAAGAAGTTTTACTAAATTAATTGATAAAAAAATTATAACGATTCCCATATACCCCGAAAGAGAGTTTAAAATACATTAATACAAATTTATAATATGGTTAGAAATTTTAAAACAACAGTAAGAAGTATAACCTTCAGTATATAGAACGATTAACATAAAACTCAATATTTCGTATGGGTTAACGATTTTGAGAAAATTTAAAAATATATAACAATATTGCTTTAATGCAT
>NW_013632187.1:0-423 GCF_000695525.1 Brassica oleracea var. oleracea
AGAAAGAAATGCAAAGAAAAACTGGTATATACAATGGGAAGTGGTAGCGTACCTCTCTATGAAGCATGGGAGGAGGCCGATGCTTCATCCTCGGTGTCAGCTTCCTCATCTGTAGAGGCAAGGGATGGAGAGGATGGAGATTTATTTCCTTATTCGGACTGTGGAGCTGGTGGGTTTCTCTTCTGGCGGAGCAGCTCTTTCTCGGTGGCGGAAAGTCTGAGTGCTAAAGGACCAATTGAAGGCTGAGGCTGGGGGGTAAGGAAGTCAAAGTCTAATGATGAACATCCCGCTACAGCTCCTCTAGTCAGTATATCAGCTACCTTCTTCATGAACTGAGCTGAAGCTTTTGCTTGCCTCTTCACAGTCTTACTCAACACCTTACACTTGTCTTTGAGCTTGAAGATTGTTCTGTCCTGAGCTTTG
>NW_013632188.1:0-423 GCF_000695525.1 Brassica oleracea var. oleracea
GTAAGAGAAATAAATAATCGGTTAACCAAATAAATGAGTTAACTAACTGTGAAGTGTAAGATAGAGTGGTTTGCTAGAGCTTCAAGTTTGTGAGCTTTATAAGTTCTCTTCTTAAAATTTTGCCAGAGGGATTTTTGGGGATTGAAGCCAAAAATTTGACCTTACGTATCCTCTTGTACGGCGATACCTAAGTAATCCAAACAAAACTTAGAATAAATCGTAGGAACCACACTGGATTATGACAAAAAGTGTTGACATGAAGCAGAATTAAGCAGCTAGACTTGAGAATCAAGCTGTCAGACCTGAAAATACATTTTTATAAGGTTTTATAAAGGCATTATAGAGTTTTATAAGGTTTTATAAAAGTTTTATAAGCCTTTATAAGAAGCACCAGACTTGAGTTTAGAAGCAGAAGACCAGACT
>NW_013632189.1:0-423 GCF_000695525.1 Brassica oleracea var. oleracea
CAGCCTTCACTAACATATAATGAAGGTCAAAGAGGTTTGGAACCTTTTTTGTCTCCTTTTTTCTATAAATTAGTGATTTTATAGAAGTTAGTCCACCAATTTAGGGTGTATGATGAAGTTTTACTAAATTAATAGAAAAAAGTTAAAACGATGATCATGTACCATGAAAGAGAGTTTATTATACATTGATACAAAAGTAGAATGTATTTAGAAATTTTAAATCAACCCTAATGATCATAGGCTTCAGTATATAAAACATTTACCGAAAAACTCAATATCTTCGTAAGGGTTAACACATAGATTGTGAGAAAATTTCAAAAATTCAAAAATACTGTTTTAATGCATAGTTGCATCCGTCACTAACATATGATTAAGATCAAAGAGGTTTGGAAATTTTTTTTTCTCCGTTTCTAAAGAAAATAT
>NW_013632190.1:0-423 GCF_000695525.1 Brassica oleracea var. oleracea
GGAGTGGGTTGTGACGGAGACGGAGCTTTATGAGGAAGAGGGGTGACAATCGGGATCCAAGAGGTTTCCGGTTCTGATGTTTGAGATGGAAGTTTTGATGGTTGGGTTTTCTTGAATGGGAAGGAAGTTTCGTCGAACTGGACATGCCTTGAGACATACAGCCGGTTAGTATCGTCTTCTAGGCATAGATAGGCACTTTGAGTTAATGAGTATCCAAGGAAGACACATCGTTTTGACTTGTCGTCGGGCTTATGGAGCTTATGAGAATTGTAAGGCCGGAGCCAAGGAAAACATAGGCATCCAAAGATCTTGAGGTTGTTGTAGTTTGGTTGTCGCTGGAACAGCTTTTGATATGGAGTCTCCATGGATAGAACCAGTGTAGGTAGTCTGTTAATGAGATACGTAGCTGCGGCGAATGCGTAG
>NW_013632191.1:0-423 GCF_000695525.1 Brassica oleracea var. oleracea
AAGTGACTGCACAAGTTTTTAAAACTCTCTCCCTTCTCTCTAAAACTGTCTCTCTTCTCTCTAAAATTCTCTCAATTGTTTCTAAATCTCCCTCATTATCTTCTTTCTCTCTAAAATTTTCTCAAGTCTTTCTCACAATATTATCTTGTCATTTTAGATATTATGATTCATGGTTTTCATCTTCTCCTTTAAAAAATGTAAGTTTTAGATCTATAGATTTTAAATGTGTATTTTTATGTTTATTTCTCACAATATTATCTTTTTTTGGTAGGTATTATCACTCATGGATTGCATCATCTCCTCTAAAAATGTAAGTTTTAGACTGATAGATTTTAAATATGTATTTACATGTTTATATTCAACTAAATTTATAGATCAAGTTCTCTACATTAATTTGCTACTAGTTTACCTTATAAATTCTAT
>NW_013632192.1:0-423 GCF_000695525.1 Brassica oleracea var. oleracea
GGAATTTTCCGACGGAATTCCGAGGAAACAAATTTCCGAAGAAACTCTGAGGACCACCAGTTCGTCGGAAAGCTTCTCGGAATATACCGAGGGAAAACTTCCTCGGAATTTACCTCGGAAGTTCCGACGAAATGTTCCTCGGAATTTTCATCGGGAATTTCCGAGGAAATGAACCCTCGGTATATTCCGAGGAATGAGTCCCTCGGTATATTCCGAGGAACATGTCCCTAGGTATATTCCGAGGGTTCTTTTCCTCGGAATTTAAAAAAAATTAATTTTTTTTAAAAAAGTCCCTCGGTATATCCCGAGGAATGAGTCCCTCGGTATATTCCGAGGGTTCATTTCCTTGGAATTTGAACCCTCGGAAAATTTCGAGGAACAAGTCCCTCGGTATATTCTGAGGAATGAGTCCCTCGGTATATT
>NW_013632193.1:0-423 GCF_000695525.1 Brassica oleracea var. oleracea
AGCAAGACCAAGCAAGATAATATATAAAAACAAAATCGTGAATCATCTAGTAGGTCAAAAGCAAATCACAAAATCATAGATTTAAAATAAAATTATCATGTCGAGATCTTTCTTTTAGTCAATGTATAAGCCAGCCTCACAATCTATATTACTCCACACGGCTTTCTTGGATTCATCCTGATCCAATGCCTCAGGATATCTCATCTCACTGTTTTGTTCCTCAATGCATCTTTTCTGAAGTTTCTCAAATCTGTCAAAGGTATCTTTAATTTTCTGCTTTCTTTGCTCAGTTGCCAATAGGTATGACAATAGGTCATTATAGGTTGTGAAACCTTTAGCTGTATATGATAGCAACCGATCATTTGGATTGAATGTAGAATATGTTTTATACAGTAGATCATTATCTGTAACCACTTCATCACA
>NW_013632194.1:0-423 GCF_000695525.1 Brassica oleracea var. oleracea
ATCCGCTTGAAGAATGGAGATCATCAATTTATTTCCAACGTTTACTATATTCCAACCATGAAGACCAACATCTTGAGCCTAGGACAACTCTTAGAGAAAGGTTATGACATTCGACTAAAAGATAATAGCCTTTCTTTAAGAGATAAAGCAAATAATCTCATCACAAAGGTGCCAATGTCAAACAATAGAATGTTTGTCCTAAACATTCAAAATGACATTGCACGATGTCTCAAGATGTGCTACAAGGAGGAATCTTGGCTTTGGCATCTTCGATTTGGGCATTTCAACTTTGGAAGCTTAGAGCTACTTTCCAATAAAGAAATGGTGAAAGGACTGCCCTGCATCAATCATCCAAATCAAGTGTGTGAAGGTTGCATACTTGGAAAGCAATTCAAGATGAGTTTTCCAAAGGAGTCGGAGACA
>NW_013632195.1:0-423 GCF_000695525.1 Brassica oleracea var. oleracea
AAAGAATTTGAAAAGCTTACTTCCCTTACTTATACAATTTTTTTTTTTTTACTATTCATCTTCAATCTTTCGACAAACGATTACGTCTAATTCCACCTAGAACAGACCATACTGCAAGGTAGGACCTAACACCCAGGTCCACGGATCCTAGCTAGCTGGGAGGCTAACTGTTGGGGTCAAAATCGGTCACGATGGAATCGATGTCCGAAAGTCCTCAGAAAAACCGAATCTCGTTCAAAACTTCAAAAGCCGAGGAAACGAATAGCTGAAACGGATCGCCTGGCGAGCTCGTCCATGACACGAGCCAGCTTGGCCGGCGAGCACGACCGTGTGGTCGGTCGACTCACCGGCAAGCTCGGCCGCGACACGAGCCAGATCGCCCGGCGAGCACGACCGTGTCGCCGGTCGACTCGCCGGCGAGCT
>NW_013632196.1:0-423 GCF_000695525.1 Brassica oleracea var. oleracea
GAGACAACAAAGGCTCCAAACCTCTTTGAACTTCATCATACGTTATTGGAGGATGCAACTATGCGTTAAAATAATATTGTCGCATTTTTTGAAATTTTCTCAAAATCTATGTGGTAACCCCTACGAAAATATTGAGTTTTTGGTAAATGTTTTATATACTGAAGCTTATAATCTTTAGTGTTGTTTTAAAATTTCTAACCACATTCTACATTTGTATTAATGTATTTTAAGCTCTTTTCATGGTCTAAGGGACTCGTTAAAATTTTTTTATCAATTAATTTAGTAAAACTTCATAATTCCTCTAAATCGATAGAATAACAACTATAAAATTACTATTTGCTTAAATAACGGAGACAACAAAGGCTCCAAACCTCGTTGTACGTCATCATACGTTAGTGGAGGATGCAACTATGCATTAAAACA
>NW_013632197.1:0-423 GCF_000695525.1 Brassica oleracea var. oleracea
TCACTTGTGGATATACCAGGAAATGTTTCTTCGACTTAAGAAACAAAGTCGTCGTTGTCTCTGCGCAAATGCAAAGGGCAGTAGTCGTTGCATAAAGACATGACAATCATGACTCTTCATCCCGGAGAACTTTTGACCCTTTTCAACACATCTTGAGAGATTCAAAACATACCCATCGGGGAACTTCACTTTTGATGCCACCCAGTTGAACAACACCGACTTTTTTTCTGAAGACAATCTGAATATCGGAACGGGAACTTGTCCATTGCTTTTAATATGTAATTGGCTTCTTGAGAAAATATCCGGCAAGTCCAACCTCGATTTTATGTTGTCTTTTGTTTTCCCTGGGACATTCAATTTTGTATTCATGATGTTATCAAAGAAATTCTTCTCAATATGCATCACATCGAGGTTGTGGCGCAG
>NW_013632198.1:0-423 GCF_000695525.1 Brassica oleracea var. oleracea
ATGTATTTACAGCACACGGTAAAAATCCCAACGGCTATAATAAAAAATGGACAAAAATGGAAATTATGGAATGAGAAAAAAGGGAAACTAATACATCAAAAAAGGAAAGCTGTGGTCTTTAAACTTGAATAGACAAAATTAAACATATAAAATGAAGGAAAGAAAAGCATATTTTCTTGTTGATATTTCGTTTTGAAATCAGATAAGAAACATAAATAAATTTATTTTTGAACTATAAAACCAAGAGAAATTTTGGAGATTTGGGGCCCCAAATTTTGATAAATTATGTGAGGCCTGAGGCCAATGCCTTTTTACTAATACTGTAAGCACGGCTCTGGGTAACACTAGCATAAACAACTTCCATTCTCTGCGACAATGATACATTACGACCGTGAAGGAAATCTCGTCAATGCTTATCCCGAG
>NW_013632199.1:0-422 GCF_000695525.1 Brassica oleracea var. oleracea
TCGAATCCTTCATTGTTACTGGTTTCAGTTCCTTCTTTGTTCCATTCCCATCCTTCCGATTCATTAAATATCACATCTCTGCTCACAACTATTCTCTTTGTGATTGGATCATACAGTCTATACGCTTTAGACCCTGGTTCTGTCCCTAGGTGAACCAGCTTTCGAGATCTATCATCGAGCTTTCGTAGATGAACACCTACTATTTTCGCGTATCCAACACAGCCATAGACCCGGAGATGACTTACGTTTGGTTTCTTGCCTCTAAACAACTCATATGGAGTTTTATCATTCAATGACCTTGTTGCTAGTCGGTTAAGTAGATAGGTAACATGTCGTATAGTCTCTCCCCACAAGTAGTTTGGTAGTCTCATATGCTTCATAAGACTTCTTGCCATCTCCATCATTGTTCTGTTCCTACGCTC
>NW_013632200.1:0-422 GCF_000695525.1 Brassica oleracea var. oleracea
GTAACTCTCATATATAAGGGCACCTTATGATTGAGTAATAATATACAGAACTTACAAATTCATAAACCTTAAGTTCATAACACCGACTTAAATTTCCAACTTAAATTATGGGACAATAATCCGAGAAAGACATTTAAATAATCATTAATAAAACATTCTAATAAAATCTATAAAAAGAGAGATCTTAAGAAAAATTCTAAAACAATTATAAAAACAAAGTGATTAAGGTCACTCAATAACTCGCATAGTTAACTCTTGAGTAAACCCAATTTTTGGATTATCTAGGAGCAAGAATCACACATCTGGGTTGGGATGACTTCTCATCGGAAGTCTCAAGCCACGTGTCATAAAAAAAACATTTACAGTTGTAAAGATTTCCAGTTGGTATTAGATGGTGCCTTTAGCAAAAAGTTCTTGAACTT
>NW_013632201.1:0-422 GCF_000695525.1 Brassica oleracea var. oleracea
TACATATAAAGAAATGGGGTCACAGCCGAAAGTGATTTAAGTGGAACATAATTGAATGGAATGGATTATTTTTGGTTCCCACTAAAACTTCACCAGTAGTTTATAGAACACATGTAACAAAAATCACTCCCAACTCCAACGGATGCACACTTAAAATCTCTTCATCGCTACTCTGAAGCCGGAAGCCCAAAACCGGTAAAAATAATTAAAATTTTGTATTGAACCCTTAACCTATTTTAGTATTAGTTAGCCATTAATCAATTATGCTACAAGAGATTTTGTGAAAGAAGCGGCCGATAATTTTTTTATTGAGAAAAAAGCCGGAAGCACATGTCTCAATACCTTACCCTCAAAGCCCCTATTGGAAATAATATATACTAGAGATTGATCCGCGCGGATATTAGTTTGTACATTTTATACAT
>NW_013632202.1:0-422 GCF_000695525.1 Brassica oleracea var. oleracea
GAGGTGCCAAAAAGATGTTGACAAGGCAAGAAATCATCGACAGAACCAGTCCAGGAGATGATCCCCGCCCACTCCTCGCGATGCAGGACATTCTCGAGGATCTTCTGGAGCTCCGTAAGAAGTCCGAAGTCACCTCAGGTGATTTCGCAAGACAGCTGCATGGGAGGGCAGCCACGATCGACCTCTTCAGCATCGAGGGTCCTATCTGCCAAGAAGTTGTGGAGAAGCTTGAGAAGTTGTATGGCTTCTGGGGAAGTGGTGATGCAGAGGACAAGAGATCGACACCAAGGGAGGATTACAGGGAGCGGTTCAAGGGAGATAGACGCTTTCGAGGAATTTAGGGATCGAGCTTGGTTACTTTTTCTTATAAATCATGTTCTTAGTTGAAATTTATTACCATTAGAACACATATTTTATCATTA
>NW_013632203.1:0-422 GCF_000695525.1 Brassica oleracea var. oleracea
TGATTATGATTTATAAACTTAAAAAGACTTATATGGTTTGCTAGCTACAAAATCCATGTTATGGTGCGAAGTTTTAAATTGAGTTGCAACTAATATATATGTTCAAAAAATCAGATTATATTAAAATAAAAACTGTAAACAAGCAAGTATACCAAAAGATCATTTCTCACCACTATATACTAACCCCATCTGCATCCTAAGAAATAAAATGTATACATGAGTTGAAACGTCTGCATCGAATGTCTTGGCAACCTACCAGAAAAATTAATTATGCATGAAAGAAAAGTGATCAATCTGCATGAGAAATAGGATTAGTGTAACAGAAAGTTTATCAGACAAACCTTATTTGCTAAGTAGCAAAAAGCCCATCTGCATCCTCTTTTGTGATGTAGAAGCTGACGTTTTAACAACTCTTTTTTTTT
>NW_013632204.1:0-422 GCF_000695525.1 Brassica oleracea var. oleracea
ACATGAATAAATGGATAAAACAATGTAAATATGCAAGATATCAGTCGACTACCATTGCTATTATCTCTTTGCAATCTGTACCAAAATTTTGACATGTCGAATGATGCAACATGCTATCCATAGCCCACCGAAGCGCTTCTAACTTTGTGTGCAATGGAAATTCTCTTCATCTTATATTTTTTGTACCCAAGAGTTGTGGATGTCCATCACCATCAACCTATGTCCATCCACATTATAAAGAAGTAGAGATCCAAGAAATATACACCAAAGAAATACTCTCCAAACGTAAAACTTGAGACGGTATCACACTACAAGAAAACGTGCCCATAACAACGAACATTTACGATGAAAATATTAAATTTACATGGTGTTTATAACGCAGTTACGAGGAGACCAACTTTCGTCGTAAACGCCATGTAAAT
>NW_013632205.1:0-422 GCF_000695525.1 Brassica oleracea var. oleracea
GCCGATCCAGCGACTAAAGTGATCGAGAAGTCTGCGACAGCCGAGTAAACACACTCGCACCAACAATCAGAACTACGAGATGGCTTGATTTCCTAAAGGAATACGTAGGCAGCTCGCCTAAAGAAGAGTTCAGCTATCCCCCTTTCCGAAACGGGGGGGAGTAGGTGCGTATACGAGTGCTCGTATACTCCCAAATTTTAAAATATGCGCTTTGTAATCTAAATTTTCGAAACTTTTTAATAAAGACAAAGTTAGAATATTATAAAATCTCCCTACTATCGAAAAGCGTAAATACGAATTCCAAACATCCGGAAAGTACTTCCGCGGTAAAAAACACTTGGTCGTTTCGACCAAAAACTTATACACCAAATATTTCGAAAAGAACCGGCGAGACTTCGCCTAAAAGTCTTAGAGAAATATTT
>NW_013632206.1:0-422 GCF_000695525.1 Brassica oleracea var. oleracea
TTTTTTTCTCCCTCGTTTATAACATTTAATTTTCAACACAAGCTGGTAAATGATGATGCAGCTGGAGTCAATGATTCAGTTGAGAACGCTTTAGAACTCGCGGAGCTACTACGTGAATGGGGCAAAACGTATCACGTAAACTTGATACCTTACAACCCTATTGAAGGATCAGAGTACAAGCGACCTTACAAGAAAGCGGTATGTTGATAACAATTAGGCCTGAGCATTATGTTTTTGGTTTGGTCTGTACTTTGGCTGCAGCAAGTCTCTAATCTCTTTAGTTAATGGATCGTGCAGGTCCTGGCCTTTGCGGCTGCATTGGAGTCTCGTAAGATAACAGCAAGCGTGAGGCAAACAAGAGGGCTTGAAGCGAATGCTGCTTGTGGTCAGCTGAGGAATAAGTTCCAGAAAAGCCCTTTACT
>NW_013632207.1:0-422 GCF_000695525.1 Brassica oleracea var. oleracea
GAGGTGGGGTATTATGGATTTGAGTTCATCTTACGTCCAGTGATACTAATTTTTTCTATCGTCATGATGTCTGAACAGTAGACATATGTATCCTGGAAGCATTACAAGGAGAGGCAAAGCTTTATTTCTAACGACACTATGGCAGTCTGGCAGTCATGAGACAGAGTTTCGACTGCAATAAACTAATAACAGAGGCCTAACTTAGCTAAATGAAATAAGACGTATGTAATATTGTCTCATTACTCCAACCTATAAGCCACAAATATAAATATATATGAAAAGATAATATATAGTCAATGGAAAAACAAAAAGCTAAGATATTATCATAAATATTCTGTTAGATAATTGTTGTAACATACAATAACTTACAGATTCGATATAAATTCATAGTCTAAAAACATTAAAACATTAAAAACAAAAAA
>NW_013632208.1:0-422 GCF_000695525.1 Brassica oleracea var. oleracea
GTATGCCTCCACAGGACGAACAAAGACAAACGTTTTATATCGTTGATGAAGAGCAACCTATTGTTGGGATGGAGAAAAATATTGAGCTAGTGGTTGGCTATTTGTTGGAGGAGGATAGCCGTCAAGTGTTTGCTATAACCGGGATGGGTGGTATTGGAAAAACCACACTCGCAAGAAAAGTTTTCAATCATGAGAAAATAAAAAAACATTTTCAAGAAGGATTAGCGTGGGTTTGTGTTTCACAACATTTTGAAAAGAAGACTATCTGGCAGACAATCTTGCAACAACTCAGGCCAGAATGTGATGTGTCAAAGATGATGGAAGGCAAACTTCTGGAGAAGATTGTTCGAGTGCTGGAAACACAAAAGGCTTTGTTCGTCATTGATGATATATGGAGAGAAGGAGACTGGGACCTAATCAAG
>NW_013632209.1:0-422 GCF_000695525.1 Brassica oleracea var. oleracea
AAAAAAAAAATGTTTTGGCACAATTTTAACGAAAATAATGCATGGAGCAGGAGAATCGAACTAAACATATATAGATAAAATTCATCATGACATCATGACAAACTTTTATTAGTTACCAGACCAAACAATATCATAATAGTATATTAACATTGTGTTTTTTCGTCTTGTAGGTAACAGTTAAGAATACACACAATAATGGAATATATATTTGAAATGACATTACTTCTCGTGATCAAGACTTCTAGTCTTGGCTTCATTTCTACTAATTCATCACGACATGTACCTATATTGGCATTTGAGCCGGAGATATAAACATGTACATTGAAGTATTTCTTGGCTGCCAAAGCTGTGAGAATATGATGATCAGTATCATAAAGAACATTTTCATATAATCTTACACATAAATCAATTGTCTGCAAATC
>NW_013632210.1:0-422 GCF_000695525.1 Brassica oleracea var. oleracea
CATGATTTAAACTTAAAACCATACCAAATCAAACAAATTATTAACTTGTTTCTTCAAGTTTGTTTTAGGCTGTTGATTAATTTGTCGTGTCTTTCTTTAATTTGTCAGATACAGGAACCAAATTGCTTTTGATTTGTTACTTCTGTCTGAGCTCGAATGATAAGGAAAATTAACCAAGTTCATCGAACAAAGGAGTACAATACAATTCAGGTTAGCGTTCTGTCTTTGTTCTGTCTTTATTCTGTGGTATAATTACTCATTGATCTTGACTTAAGTCTTGTGTCTTGTTGTATTGTATCAGTCACGGAGTGTCACGGATCTTGTTCTGTTTTGTCACGAGTCTTGTTGTATTTTGTTGTGTAGTCTTGACCTGACCAAGTAATGTTCTATATCACTACAAGAAAACACACCGAATTCCGACG
>NW_013632211.1:0-422 GCF_000695525.1 Brassica oleracea var. oleracea
GCGTCGGAGATGGGTGAAAACAAATCGGTGTCGGGAATCGCGTTGGGAGAGAAAGCAAGCGCGTGGAAATTAAGGCTATGATTTAAAGGTTGGGTTTTAACATAAGATTATATGTTTAGTCAAAAAAAAAACATGAGATTATATGGAATAAATTTAACACCTTTCTGTTTTAGGTGAAATCCGATTTAAAATAATGTTAATGAATTTGATGTGATAAGTTATATAAGTATATTGCTTTTTGTAATATGTTTTATCAGTGTAGTAAAGCTATCTTTTTAATGAGAACTTCATTATGATAAATAATGCAGAGAGCACCGACGAGAATGCCGCAGATGATGGGAAAGGAGAGAACCGATGATGTTAAAGAAGCAGCCAATGTATTGGAAAGTGCATGGCAAATGTGGCACGTGAACGGCACGAGG
>NW_013632212.1:0-422 GCF_000695525.1 Brassica oleracea var. oleracea
TTCCGAGAGGACAATAGACAAATATGTGACCATCTACTCGACGCGTCTATCATTACCATAAAATAATAGAATGTTCCACAAGGTGGATGTATAGGTCCACAAATATCGCCTTGAATTCGTTCAAGGAACTTTGGTAACTCTTTCTCTATTTTGGTTGGCGATGGTCTTATAATCAACTTTCCAAGAGAACACGCAATACATGTCATTTTATTCCCTTGATAAACTTCTTGGGGTTTCAGTGAATGACCATGTGAGTTCTCGATGATTTTTCGCATCATTGTAGTGCCTGGATGACCAAGACGATCATGCCATAGTGTAAAATCATCAGAATTTTCCTTAATCACCAAATGTGATTCAAGGGCACTTATATATGTATGATGCAGACCAGAAGAGAGTTTTGGTAATTTTTCCAATACCTTTTG
>NW_013632213.1:0-422 GCF_000695525.1 Brassica oleracea var. oleracea
AAAAAAACTTAAATCAAACACCAAACATCATCATTATTATAAAAGCATTCAAGCTACTAACTAAGCGTAATCATCATCGCTTTGATGAGTTTCATTTAAATTAGGTCCTCGTTGGGTTCCCCATATGTTAAATAATCCTCCAGTTTTACGTGTTTCTGGTATTTCCCTTCTTGATGATCCTTGCTGAGGATTTTTTGTACTTCTAGTTTGCGTTTCAAGCGGAAATCCATGTTGAACATTCGTCGAAGAAGGCCAATGTGAAGTATTTGGCGATGAACCCCACTGTGAATGATTAGATGATGAATCCCAATTTGGAGCCACCGGTGATGAACTCCTCCATTGTTGTGTATTCTGATATGCTCCCCATTGCTGAGAATTTTGTTGTGTACTCCATTGCGGAGCATTAGGGGGTGTACCCCATT
>NW_013632214.1:0-422 GCF_000695525.1 Brassica oleracea var. oleracea
ATGAGCAGATGATGAACATCCAGAACAAGAACTCATCATACTTTGTGGAATGGAATAATTTCTAAACGTTTATAATAGAATTATAGACACTTATAATAGCTTTATGAATATTTACTTCTAAATGTTTGTAAAGATTTATAAACTCTTATTAAAGATTTATAAACTCTTGAAAAAAATTATTAACTCTTATAATATTTTATAAACCTTAATATACAGATTTATAAGCCTCTATAAAATTTTATAAGACTTCATAAAATAATTACCTTTTGAAATTCTACAAATCCTCATAAATGATTTTATAAACCCTTATAAATAATTTTAAACATTCTTATAAATGATTTATAGACCCTTATAAAAAGTTTCTATATATTCATATAAATGACTTTAAGACTTTATAAATGAATTACCTTTCTAAATATTTA
>NW_013632215.1:0-422 GCF_000695525.1 Brassica oleracea var. oleracea
AAAAAAAAAACTCACAAGAATCCTAATTTGATATAATCTACTTTTGTTAAAAAAAGTTACCTTTCTAGTATGCTTTTACGACAGTATTATTGCGTGGAAGAAAATTTTGACTGCCTAGCAAAGAATACACTTACCCGAAAAAGGAAAGATTCCCACTTATCCACAATAGTAAATGTCCAGACTAACCTTTAGATATCAAGGTCAAACGGTAAACTATAAGGTTAAAACAGACAAAAGAGCAGAATCTTATATGAAGCAGCGTAAATAAACATTTCCCGAAAAGGTAATTTAGAAAAGAAAAAAAAAAAACAAATTCATTTTTCCATATATTTATAACTTTTTCGGTTTTTTTTTAATCAGGTCACCTGAGCACCGCTTCCGTCGCCGGCGTTACGAGCCATAGCCTCAGTGACAGTCGCCAG
>NW_013632216.1:0-422 GCF_000695525.1 Brassica oleracea var. oleracea
GTTTTGAAAAATCTTGTTACATCGGTTTTTAAGATAAACACTCATTTTAACTACTAAAATCTAGTCATATATCATATATTATGGGTTTTAAATTCTGGAGGTTGATTATCAGTTGATCATATATGTACATAATGTCTAAGAAGCGATTATAAACTAAAGCCGACTGATTTGATGGTTCTTTTCAGGTGAAATGCTTCAAATCATCGAGGTGGATCATCACTTGATCATATATATATGATGCGTAAGTGACTAAAAGAAACTAAAACAGAGGTTTTAAGGTTCATTTCAAGTGAAAACATAATTAATTAAATTATAGTAACCGGTTCAGAATTGGAACTATACGATAATGTATTAGTCTGAGGACTGGTTTGATAATGGTTTATATTACCAACATTGATTTCACATATTTAATTGAATAAGGA
>NW_013632217.1:0-422 GCF_000695525.1 Brassica oleracea var. oleracea
TTGGTTTTCTTCTAAATATGAGTGGATCTGATGTAGTGTTGCAACAACGGTTCTCGGCAGAAAGTTTTTGCTTTTAGTCACTGGAATCTTATCTCTTAAGTTTAGTCAAATTTTCTTGGTTTAGTGTTTAGGTTTCTATCTCTACTAATATGTTTAAGATTTTTGTTTGTTATGGTTTGTGTTTTGCTTTCAATTTGTCCATTGTGGCTTTTAAAGCTAATAAGAATGGTCAAACTATACTCTTCCATGTCTAAACTTTCTCAGATCTAAATCGTGTAACAGTGGTTCTAGTGGCTCCCTAAGAGCATCATTATCCAGGGTTTGTTAGGACGGGGTTCATAAAAATTAAGAAACAGTTTCTTATATTCTTCTAAAAACTTCGTCATAAGAAACCCTGGATAATGATGTTCTAAGCGTCGAAA
>NW_013632218.1:0-422 GCF_000695525.1 Brassica oleracea var. oleracea
AGATGAATACAGCTCCACCGCCGTCACAGTGGGAGAAATGGTGCGAATGAAAATGTCATGGACTTAAGCTTAGCGATTCACCATTGCCAGAAGATGCTTCTCCGCAGGCGTCACTTTATTATATCTCCGAAGAGTCATGGAAAGGATTCACGGAATGGGCATTAAAGCCTATACCTTTAACAATTGGTCCTACATGCTTTAATTTGTCTGTAGCTACAAGAGTAGTAAGTGCTGGAAAATGGCTTGGAAACGAGGTAATGAATCTTGTACTAACCTTTAGTGAATTTATCTTCCTAATACTTCTTATATGCTATATTACTTAACTTTCATTGTAAATTTTTAGGAGATGGATGCGGTTATGTTTATATGGCGTGTGAACACTACATTGAATCGTTGGGCCCCTCGCCGTGTTGCTTTCATGA
>NW_013632219.1:0-422 GCF_000695525.1 Brassica oleracea var. oleracea
TGCCATCCTGATTTTTGTTGTACTTGCACAGACTCCATTGCATGAGATGGCTTCCAGACAAGATGAAGCCAATCCAGATCAGACGCAACAGGTACATGCTCAAAAACATCTTGGACTTTTCAATTAATTTTTAGAAACCCTTGTACGTGTTCATGTTCCCATTCTTGACTTCAGGATACTAAGAAGCCTACGAATGAGAACATTTCACAAAACATTTCGGACACACAGTGCCTTACTCGAGCTCGCGCAAAAATTTTAAGTGAGCAAAATAAGGTATTACTCATTGATGTTATACATATTTAGGATAGCCTTCCTAATTTTTCTTGTTTTACTATCAAAAATGACTTATATCCTTGAATAAAATCATCACAGAATGAAGAACCCAGAGTTCAAACTCACTTTGATGTCGGTGCTAATGTGGA
>NW_013632220.1:0-422 GCF_000695525.1 Brassica oleracea var. oleracea
TACTAAGTAATTTCAAGATATGTTTTTTAATTTTTAAAAGTGTCAAGAAACTTCAAGAATATCAAATCATGTGGTTTAATGTGTTTTCTTAAATCATAAGATAAACTTTTCAACTTTCATGAAATTTAAAATTTCAACTTTCACTTAAAATTTAAGTTTCTCGCTTAAATTTCTCGCTTAACTTGCGTTAAGTCTACAGAGAAGACTTCTTGAGAAGTCTTCCAAGAAGACTTCTGGAGACTTAAATTGTTCTCTCATTAATTTTTAAAGAATTTTCTAAAAAAGTCTTTTGTTATTGATAATGTTAAAGGAAGACTTCCCATAAGACTTTTAGTGAAGTCTTCTGAAAATTAATCTAGTGAGACTTATGTATTGTTTGATCTTTTTTGAATTTAACTAATTTTTTTTAGAAGTTTTCTCCC
>NW_013632221.1:0-422 GCF_000695525.1 Brassica oleracea var. oleracea
AGTTTAGAAGAAAATACTAAACTGGAACTTAAAAACAGTTGCAATCCCATACAATAGCAATTAAGAAAAAAATACTTAACTGCAAATTCAACAAAGAATTTTTATTTTTTGTCCTGATCGACGCAAGTCCAACTGTAGAAGGGACCATCAAACTTGTTTGTAAAGACTTTAGTGATCCTCCGAGTCAGTTTACCTTTGTCCCGACCAAACCTAGAAACACAGAAACATTAGTACAAGGCCGAGAGTCATATCGTATAAAAACAATTATCAATCAACTCACAATATTCTAACACCTCAAAGCTAAACAATCTCGAACTCTCCAAACAAAATTAGCAAAATCCAATTACCAATGACAGAAACAATATCATAAGCAAACTGGATATGTCCCTTAAGTATTTCACAGAAACAATTATCAATCACAG
>NW_013632222.1:0-422 GCF_000695525.1 Brassica oleracea var. oleracea
TAACATCTATCCACCAATTCTGAAACCCCAACCATGCCATCGGCGGCAAGTTTGTTGGGAGGAACAATAATCACACAAGGATCATAGAAACGCAGCAGCGTCTTCGTGTTTTGATACGAGCTGCTCGTCTCTATATACTGAGATAGATGCAGTGAAGCGGATCTTAAATCAAACGCAGCCATTCCAACCTGATCCAGAGAAATCCACAATAGAATCAAACATCACCATCGAAGAACAACCGATCTCGTTCGATTCCAGGAAAAAAATCGACATCGCGATAGTGGAGACCCTAAGAGGACTCAAATCGAATCTTAGGTCTGCTAAAATCGCAATGACGGAGAAGCCGTACGTACCTCTTTGGCTCTGTTCTCGATTAGTCCAGCGACGAAGCTCGATCTCTCTCCACCGTCGTCTTCCATTTC
>NW_013632223.1:0-422 GCF_000695525.1 Brassica oleracea var. oleracea
AGGTTCTCGTCCTGACCTTGGGCTAAACGAATTCGAGTAAACAGGTCAGCTTGGTTAGCCGCCTCCAACCCTAATGATTCGGTCGCCTTGGTCAGCACGTTCAGCCGTAGAGCTCGGACCATACAGTCTAGGTCGTCCGCCTCTCGTTCAGCCGATACATCAACCCTTCTCCGGCTCAAAGCGTCTGCTACCAGATTAGCTTTTCCCGGATAATAAGTGATGTCTAGATCGTAGTCAGCTACGAATTCCATCCACCTCCTCTGCCTTAAGTTTAACTCAGGCTGGGTGAAAATATACTTCAGACTTTTATGGTCCGTAAGTATCTGAACTTTGGCACCAAACAAGTATGAGCGCCAAATCTTTAAGGCGAATACCACCGCAGCCATTTCTAGATCATGGGTGGGGTAGTTTCCCTCATGTTT
>NW_013632224.1:0-422 GCF_000695525.1 Brassica oleracea var. oleracea
CAAAAATAATTGTAAGTATTCCCTTTACCGTTTATTAAAATGTATAACTGTTTCTTTTATGTTGTGTGGTTTTCGTTCATGCAATCGTAAAAGTGTTTGTTACTGGGTAAAACACCAAAGTTTGACTTCATAATCTGGTTAAGACACTTAATGAAGGTTATATACGTGTTATTCAATCCGCAAAACGTTGTTTTCGGTTAAAACCCTAGTTCCTCGGAATATTCCGAGGGAATTCCGAGGAAACCCTTATCTTCCTCGGAATTCCGTCGGAATATTCCAAGAAAATTCCGAGGAAAAAGACGCTATAATCAAATCCCTAAATCGAGAAGGTCTATTCCGAGGACATTCCGAGGAAAACCTATCTTCCCTCGGAAATTCCTCGGTATTTCTATTAAAAAAAAAAAAAAGTCGATGCTAGTCTG
>NW_013632225.1:0-422 GCF_000695525.1 Brassica oleracea var. oleracea
AGAACTTGTTTCTAAATGAATCACTTTCCGATCACTCGAACTCCGGATACCTTATGTGAACAGATGTGCTCCAAGATGGTTAGCCCTGGTGGATGCAAACTAAGTTTTTTTAGCTTATTTATTTTCGATGCTAAAAAAAAATGAATCACTTTCCATCTGTTCCTCCAAATTATATTGAAACATTCAAATAACCAATCAAAAGGAGAAAAAATTATGGCAGCTAGGTTTCTTATATACTATTACGAAGTGAAAAGTCAAACAAAACTTATCTGGGTCAATTAACATACTAATATTAATATAAATGCAAATGACGTTATCTTTATAATTTTGAAATATTCAACGAAAATGAAGTAAGGGGTGTATTCAATTGAGAGTTTTAGGTGATTTGTGTCAAAACGACAAATCTACTGTTATTAAAACAT
>NW_013632226.1:0-422 GCF_000695525.1 Brassica oleracea var. oleracea
TATAATTATCTTAGTGAAATTATAGTATTTTTATTAATTATTAGTTAGATTTTGTATAATATAACATATGACAAAATGTTAGATCCACAAAAAAAATCATGTTATAATAATAAAGACTATGGCTCTAAATGGTGATCAAAAGAATAAGTGGAAATAAATAATTCTTCTTCATTCCTCAAATTTGATACTATTTATAAGGAATTTTTTTTCTAAAAGTTCCTTCTCATTCCTTTTAACTTAAGGAATGAAAGTGTAAAACTATTCGTTATCAAATCCGGCAAAGAACAATAAGGAATAAATATTCCTATTATTTTGTTCTTCTTGATTCTATTCCTTTTTGTTTCTATTATTTCTTTGGTTGTCAGCAGTTAGAGTCTATATATATAACATATGACTAAGTGTTAGGTCCATTATAAAGATAA
>NW_013632227.1:0-422 GCF_000695525.1 Brassica oleracea var. oleracea
TCGAGCATTTACCAAAAAACACAAAATTTTCGTAGGTGTTAACACATTGATTTTGAGAAAAATGAAAAAAAATATGAAAATACTGTTTTATTGCATGGTTGCATCATGCACTAACATATGATGAATGTCAAAGAGGTTTGAAACATTTGTTGTCTCCGTTTCATCATAAAATAAAGATTTTATATTGGTTTATCCACCAATTTAGGGAGTTTTATGAAGTTATTCTAAATTAATTTTTTAAAAATTAAAATGACCCTTATGTACCATTAAAGAGAGTTTAATAAACATTAATACAAATGTAGAATGTGTTTAGAAATTTAAAAACAGTACTATAGATCATAGGCTTCAGTATATAAAGAATTTACCAAAAAACTAAAAATTTTCGTAGGGGTTAACACATAGATTTTGAGAAAAATTCATAA
>NW_013632228.1:0-422 GCF_000695525.1 Brassica oleracea var. oleracea
TTCTTCTTCACAAAGCTTCTTTCTCTTCAAACACTTAAACACTTTCTGCATCTTTATAAAATTTCCATTCCAACAATAACACCAAGAATACACAAGATTTCTTAATCTAAGCAAATAGAAAGAGGTTTATGATCTAAACTAGTGAAATAGAAAGACACCTAAAAGAAAATACAAGCAAATAAAGACAAGCTCTTGGGTCTAAGTAATTAACTAGAGTGATAAAATATTATCTTAAGATGCTCAATATTATCTTAAGATGCTCAAACAATCAACAATTGCTAATCTTTAGGCCTAAGATCACTAATTTGAGCTAATCCACTCCCGTGACAATAACTCCTATGCTAATCAAGTTTTTAACATCAATTCCCATTCGTCAATTACCATCAAGCATGCATGAATCACAAGTCCTAATAGCCACTAAA
>NW_013632229.1:0-422 GCF_000695525.1 Brassica oleracea var. oleracea
GTTTGAGGAAAATGTTTTGAATATAATATGAGTTTTCTTAATTGTTACGATTTCTCTAATTTCTGAACATCATATTAATATTCGTTATTCCTCTATTCCAGCAATGTTAACTCCTCACAACCCATTTTCGTTCCAATATGCCCTTAAGAAGGACAAATTGAATGGATCAAATTTCCTTCAATGGTATCGAAACCCGAGAATTGTTCTCAAACAAGAGTTTAAACCCTACTTGGAAGATCTGAAAAGGAAAAAGACTTTTGAAACATCGTCTAAGGGTATTTATGTTATAGAAGTAAATGTTACTACTTCTGGTTCTACTTCTTGGGTATTGGATACCGGCTGCGGTGCTCATATTTGTACGAATATGAATGCGGTCAAGTGGACCTACGTGTGGGAAATGGAGCAAGAGTTGTTGCATTAGC
>NW_013632230.1:0-422 GCF_000695525.1 Brassica oleracea var. oleracea
GGCTCTCCAGGATAAGATTGATATTCTCATTGCTGATAAGACCACCCCGGAGCAGCTGCACTTTGTTGGTAACCTAAACCAAGAAGCCACACCTGTTGTCCAGGAAGGTGATGGTTTGGAAGGGCAAGAAGAGTTGTGCTTCATCAACAACAATGGTAGCTGGTACAAGAAAGAGCCAAACTTTCAGTACAACAACTACCAACAGCGATCTTACCCTAACAACCAACAGAATGGTTATCAGCCTAGATACAACCAGCAAGCCAACTACCAACCTCAGCAAACCACTCCTCCTGGTTTCCACAACAAAGGACAACAACCTGGCCAACAACAACCTACTACTTCTACATCTACTCCTCAAGTCAGCAGCACTGATGGCCTACTAAAACAAATCTTGGAGTCTCAGACAAGAAGTGAGAAGCATG
>NW_013632231.1:0-422 GCF_000695525.1 Brassica oleracea var. oleracea
GCGGGCTTGAAGATATTTTGCGATGTTGCAAGGGTTTAGTCTTAGCCCAGCGTTTGAGAAATGTTCTTGTTTGACTACGGATGTTCGCATCCAAAATTGTTGTTCCTGTTTGGATGCTAATAATTTGATTTGCGATCGAGGAATTAGGACTGAGGTGTCGCGTAAATTTTTCCATGGGAAGAAGCGTTTTCCTNNNAGTGTTGGCTTTCCGAGATCTATTTCGTGCATTTTTGAGGATGTTTCGTATAGCTCTAGAAGCTTTGTTACGAATTTTTCCTTACATGCCGCATATTATGGGTAAAACGTTGCGGGCTTAAAGTGCATTGTGGAACGTATTGAACTCGGTCAATTTTTGAAAAGTTTAGATCTTCCTTAAACTATTTGGTTGTTAGAACTGAGTTTCGTTACGAAGAATTTATCAT
>NW_013632232.1:0-109 GCF_000695525.1 Brassica oleracea var. oleracea
TCATGGAGCTTTCAACTTCGAAGTTTCCTTCTCCAAGCTTCTCATGCCTCACCACTTGCCAGAAATCATCATCTATGATGGCATTAACGTGGTGTTTTGCTTTCTCAAC
>NW_013632232.1:177-422 GCF_000695525.1 Brassica oleracea var. oleracea
ACTTGCATTTCAAGCTTCCTAACCTGAGTCCCTAAGGTCTCAATTCTTGTGTTCAGACTGTTGTAGGTGGAATCTATCTTCCCATTGAAATCCACAGTGAGTTGTTGCTGTTCTTCCAGAACTCTGTCAAGCATTGCTTCAATCTTGCTCTCCTGAGTCTGTGATGGTGGATTCTGGTAGAATGAGTTTCCATAGCCTCTACTGTTGTTGCTGAAAGGTTTCTGAAACTGTGAACTCTGGTTACT
>NW_013632233.1:0-422 GCF_000695525.1 Brassica oleracea var. oleracea
ATAATAATAATAATAATAATAATAATAATAATAATAATAATAATGTTAAATCTAATATAGCAGTAGCTTAAGAACATATTATCCGATATCCTAGTTACACCAAAGGTATCCAACAATTGAGATCGCACAGATCCGCATAGCAACCAGAGACAAGAGTTCACAGCGCATAAACTTAAAAAACACCACATCTCTATTATTATTCCATTCGCAGATAAACTCCCATCCCAAAACAACAAAATCCAAACAAAATTATTAAAGAAAACCCCAAAATCCCAAATTATAGAAGACACTGCATGTATCATCATAAAATCAGTTCTTCATTAACTGTTTCGGGTGTAAAGAACCCTTTTCCTTTGGCTGCTTAGTTCCAGTACTCTTCCTATTACCATGTTTGAGCACTGCACGCTTGCGAGGAGAGAGGA
>NW_013632234.1:0-180 GCF_000695525.1 Brassica oleracea var. oleracea
TGATCATAGCAGTGTATGTTGATGATCTGAATATCCTAGGAACCTCTAGAGAGATCTCCCAAATAGTTGAATATCTTAAGAAAGAATTCGAGATGAAAGATCTTGGAAAAACAAAGTTCTGTTTGGAATTACAGCTTGAGTATATTAATGATGGAATCCTTGTGCAGCAAATGGCATATA
>NW_013632234.1:210-422 GCF_000695525.1 Brassica oleracea var. oleracea
TGGCCGACTCACACACATGGCCGACTCACACCCTTTATCCAGCCCCATGGTCGTGAGGTCCCTCGGCCTGGACACTGATCTGTTCCGTCCTAAGATGAACGATAAAGATGTCCTTGGTCCCGAAGTGTCATATCTCAGTGCCATAGGGGCTTTGATGTATCTAGTTAGTCACACGACCATATATATGTTTTGCCGTGAATCTATTGTCTAGA
>NW_013632235.1:0-422 GCF_000695525.1 Brassica oleracea var. oleracea
ATATTTAGTTGCTAAATTATAATCTGAAAGTAGAATATTAATAAAATATAGTTTTGACACTAATTTTGGAACATCTATTGAATTCCTTAAACTTTAAAATACAAAATACTTAAGATTTTTGTTTTATACAAATGGCAACTACTTATTCTGCTTCCTACAATAATAAAATGAACTTGAAACAGATAAATATGAAACCTTATAATTTACAATGTTATTGTTCATGTATGTTACCATATTTTGCTGAATCCGTAAGAAGGACATTTGTCCTGCGAAGTGCTTGAATGGCCCAAGTCCACCACGGTCAGAGTTCCGAGAATTTGATGCGGTTTCACTCTTTTTCTTTGCTGCATCAGTGGCCCAGTAAGCGCACATTTTTTTCCACAATGTATCTCCAATCCAAGCTGGTCGTATGCCTTTCCTCT
>NW_013632236.1:0-422 GCF_000695525.1 Brassica oleracea var. oleracea
TAAAAATGACTTAGTCTCAAGCAACTGACTAAATCTCAATGTTCAAACAACAAATGTCTTTGGTTGAACAATATGAAAAAAATCATTACTAACAAGTCTAAAGGCTATCTTAGCACTTCTAACAACAAATGTCTTTGGCAAAATATGCTAAAAGCTTAGAAGAGTTGTCTCAGGCATTTCATCAAACACCTTTTGGGTGGGAAATTCCTAAAGGTCAACTTTTGAGAAGCTAACTCAGAAGATACATTATGAATACTCTACTAGCAAGGATTAAGAATGATCTACACTAAAACATCCTAGCTCTAACCTAATCACCCTTAA
Organism: Brassica oleracea var. oleracea; assembly: GCF_000695525.1. Taxonomy (NCBI): domain Eukaryota; kingdom Viridiplantae; phylum Streptophyta; class Magnoliopsida; order Brassicales; family Brassicaceae; genus Brassica; species Brassica oleracea. Next base: position 322 of record NW_013632236.1, read on the forward strand.
TCTCCCTAACCCATAATTTGATGTTAGGAGTTTTCAAGGCTCCTAAGACAAATGTGTAGTATAAAAGATTGTCGAACCAATTCTAAGGGATTTCAAGCACT
>NW_013632237.1:0-422 GCF_000695525.1 Brassica oleracea var. oleracea
TTGGTTTTCTTCTAAATATGAGTGGATCTGATGTAGTGTTGCAACAAAGGTTCTCCGCAGAAAGTTTTTGCTTTTAGTCACTGGATTCTTATCTCTTAAGTTTAGTCAAATTTTCTTGGTTTAGTGTTTAGGTTTCTATCTCTACTAATATGTTTAAGATTATTGTTTGTTATGGTTTGTGTTTTGCTTTCAATTTGTCCATTGTGGCTTTTAAAGCTAATAAGAATGGTCAAACTATACTCTTCCATCTCTAAACTTTCTCAGATCTAAATCGTGTAACAGTGGTTCTGGTGGCTCCCTAAGAGCATCATTATCCAGGATTTCTTAGGACGGGGTTCTTAAAAATTAAGAAATAGTTTCTTATATTCTTCTAAGAACTTCGTCATAAGAAACCCTGGATAATGATGTTCTAAGCGTCGAAA
>NW_013632238.1:0-422 GCF_000695525.1 Brassica oleracea var. oleracea
TCTCATCTGTGAAAAAAGCTAGGGTTTTTTCTCTCCGAGGCGATAATTCATGCCGTGGCGATTCCGTCGTTATTTCTCCATCAAATCGATTTCTTTTTCTCTTCTCCACACTCTTAGGTCAGTATTGAGTAGATTGACGGTGTGGTAGCGTAGATTTTGTGTGCGATAGGGATTTGCGATGGGGTGATTTTAAATCGATTTGGGGATTTTTTTTTGGGTTTTTAATCGTTATGGAAGTTCGATTGAGGGTTCAGTTACTCATATTCTTCCTTAATTATGTGCTAATAATTTGATTTCTGTCACAGATGGATCCGGCAGAGGAGAGAAGACATTCAAAGAGGCAACAGGATCACATAAACATGCTAGGGTTCGCTGGCGATTCAGAGTACGGGATTCCCAAAAGGTGTCCATGTGGTGGGAGA
>NW_013632239.1:0-422 GCF_000695525.1 Brassica oleracea var. oleracea
GTATGAAGCCCGTTCGGAGAATCAAATATCAGATCCAAAAGATTTGCATTCACAAGTCAAACAATATGATATGCAGTTTTATTCTCATGTTTGTCACAGCAAGTGGGCCGGCTCAAGGTATTCATGGACCCTTAGACAAAAGAACTTTTAATTTTTTTTACATGTATCTATGGGCAGCGTAAATTTTCGGGACCTTTATCCCTAATTATTTTAAGAAAATTTGAGTCCCTCTTTAACATTATTTTGGTTAAAAAAATGTTTGGGCCCCGGAACCCACGTCCCTCTTGCCCCATACCCTAAGCCGGCCCGTAAGCCCCCCTTCTTGTCGACAATCCAGCTGAATCTTTGCACACTATGGCCGTGATCTAAATAGCTTTTTTTCCTCAATCCACTGTACATGTGGACAAAAAACCTGAGCGTGT
>NW_013632240.1:0-422 GCF_000695525.1 Brassica oleracea var. oleracea
TGCTCGCCGGGCGAGCTGGCCCGTGTCACGGCCGAGCTCGCCGGCGAATCGACCGGCAACACGGCCGTGCTCGCCGGGCGAGTTGGCCCGTGTCGTTGCCGAGCTCGCCGGGCGATCCATTTCGGCTGTTTGTTTTCTCGGCTTTTGAAGTTTTGACCGAGATTCGGTTTTTCTAAGTACTTTCGGACATCGATTCCGTTGTGACCGATTTTGACCCCAACAGACATGGTGAACCCGAACAAGCTCACGGGCTGATCCACCTCTCCGTCCGCGACTCGGACACCTAACTTTCGGACATCGATTCCGTCGTGACCGATTTTGACCGAGCGGGATGAGTGCTCGGTCGCTACGTAACGACCAAGTGGGACGATCGCTCGGTTGCTACGTAGCGACCGAGCTTGGCCGAGCTCGGTCGCTACGTA
>NW_013632241.1:0-100 GCF_000695525.1 Brassica oleracea var. oleracea
ACTTTACTTCCTCGCACCACGATCTGAAAGGTCTCATTCTTTAGTCCTGTGAATCACTGGCATCCGCTCTCATTCCGCTTGGTCACGTCCGAGCAGGAAA
>NW_013632242.1:0-102 GCF_000695525.1 Brassica oleracea var. oleracea
GAATGAAGAGGAAGAGGGGTGCTTGTATTTATAGTTGAAATCCTACCAACAGCCTGAGGAAATTCCGACGGAATTCCGACGCCAACGGCTAGTTCGTCAGAA
>NW_013632242.1:251-422 GCF_000695525.1 Brassica oleracea var. oleracea
TTCCGAGGAAACCAAATTTTGTGTTTCCTCGGAATTTCCTCGGAAATTCCTCGGGATATTCCGAGGATTTCATTTTCCGTCGGAATGTCCGTCGGAATAACGTTGTTTTCTTGTAGTGCACGGACCGAGAGAGCGGGCGTGGGTGGCCCATTAGCCGTGGACGGTCGGGGC
>NW_013632243.1:0-422 GCF_000695525.1 Brassica oleracea var. oleracea
GGGTTTTTTATTTCTAAGCATAAGAATATATGATACATGTGAATGTGGCTAATTTCCTTAAGTTTCGCAAGCGCCTATATCTCTATTATTTATCACCGTGAATGTGGCACATTTCCAAAATTTTATAAATGTGTACAATTGATTTCAGGAATATAGAATCCTGTAAGAATTCACGGCATAATTGATTTTAAAAAATATAGAAAATCAATCTGTTTGTTATTTTGCTCATATATGTAAAAGTCAACAAAGATTATAAGAAACAATAGAGATTATAAGAAAGATAGTTCAAATTATTGAAATGCAAAGTCTGAAGTTGAAAAAACTGAACATTGTCTTTAACTTAACCAAAAAAGTACTTAAACAGCAGAAAATTTAAAAAAACCAACTCAGTACTTAAACTGCATCTGTGAGCAGAGGCTCTA
>NW_013632244.1:0-422 GCF_000695525.1 Brassica oleracea var. oleracea
TAACTTCTCTTTGGTAACGTGCTTCGCTGGTCCAAAGCTCACCCTTTAAGCCTTGCCTATGATACAATCTTCGCAGAAATCTATATCAGTAATGCTCGCTTTGTCGATGCATCCTTCTTTTGCCAGCACCTCAAGAACTTTCTGACCCACGTGACCAAGCCTACTGTGCCAAAGCTTGGTGGTAGCCAATCTCTCAGAAACGTCCTTTGTCTGACTTGAACTATTAGCTTCGCATGGTAAGGCTCCTCCTTAAAGTATGTAGAGAGTATCATTTCCTCTCATTTCTCCCCTCATGATCACAGAACATCCCATAACTATCTTCAGCATACCATCGGAGCCTTTGAACTCGCAGCCTTTCCTTTCAAGAGTTCCCACCGATATCAGGTTCCTTGCTATGCCTGGCATGTACCTGACTTCATGTA
>NW_013632245.1:0-422 GCF_000695525.1 Brassica oleracea var. oleracea
GCATAATAAAAGAGATAGAAAGAGGGTTCAGGATAATCTTCTCTATGATGAGAGAGATGGAGTCTTCTCCCTTTACAATCCAAAAGCACAAAAGTCTCCAATGGTTTTCTTCTGTCTAGAATTGCGTAGAATGGTAAAGAGAATCAGAAAATATGATATATCAAAGCCACAGGCGGCTGGGAGAGAAAATAGGGATAATTAGAGCAAATCCCATAATGATTGTAGTTTCCTTAAAAATCTCTGCCGCTGGAACACTCACTCGGAACAGTCATCAAGACTGTTCTGCGCGAAAACCACCAAATTTCATTGTTTTCTGCCTCTTTTGTTCCAGCTGGTCCATCTCCCATACAATGCAACTCCAGACCTGTAATGACTCAAAATGACTAGAAAGACTCGATAAAGACTTGAAAACCAATTTAAAA
>NW_013632246.1:0-422 GCF_000695525.1 Brassica oleracea var. oleracea
GTAATTAATAACACGACCCCACCACTCCCGTTTCGAAATTCAAAAACTGAACCAAAAAATTTAATAAAATAATTAACCTAACTAAATGAAACAACCAGTTACGCTTTTTGGAGTCTTTCCATTGAAAAAACTACCTCTGTAGCGGGAACTGCTCAATTGTGTAAAAGAAAACTTGAAATTGCCCCTGTGTGTAATAAACTCAAAAAATAATATATTCTTCCTCAATTGTGAAAAGATCTCATTCTTCAATCGATGATCAACTTTTCGTATGGACTAATTCAGGTTATGGCGAAACCCCACAACATTATATATGATCATTAGATTGGGAGAGATACTTGAAAAATCCTGAGATATTTAATCATTTGGATCAATCTGTTAACGACCACAAACAGAGAAGGGCCTCCAGTGCTGCTGTAAACCAC
>NW_013632247.1:0-422 GCF_000695525.1 Brassica oleracea var. oleracea
ATGCCATTAGATATGTCTGATACCCACAACCATGGAGAGGAGATCTCGGCTGACACATACACCACAGTTATGAGACATTAGTTCAATCTTGAGTCTTGGAGATAGATTGCCGAAGATAGAAGATGCAACTTCAATAATGAAGGACAAATGGCGCAGAGGAGATGAAGCAATGCGATACTTCACTGGTACATGGTTCAACATGCGCAAAGAAGATATGGGGACTTGTTTTCCAGCAAGTGCCAGCTTTCAACATCACTAGTCCAATCACCTCCACAGTCAAGCTAAATGACTATAACAAAGCGTTGAGTGGGAGGCAACCCACTATTAGGTATTTATTTGGTTTTTATTAATCTACTATTTATGTTGGTTTTTAATATTTCAGGTCATTATAAAAAAAAAGAAATAATAATAGATCGGAATAG
>NW_013632248.1:0-421 GCF_000695525.1 Brassica oleracea var. oleracea
AGAGGTAACCATACTCAAAACGCTGATATAATCAAATATCTTTAAGTTAATGATCAAGAATGAAGCATTTTGTTTGGCGATTCATTGAAATGGCAGCATCTTTATAGAAGACTGGGTCAAGATCGGTACAGCGGCGAAGAACAGGATCAAGCAGGAGTTTGGAGACCTTAGCTTCGAAGAACAGTGCACCCTTTGTGAGAAGGTACGTAATAATTAAAAAACACACAAGATTTTGCTATGTTCTCTGTCTTACTAAGATCACCTCTATTTTCCAGGAAGCGGTGAACGTTACTTTGGCGAATTTGTTGTCTTACCCATTCGTGAGAGAAAGGGTGGAGAAGGGTAAGCTCGCCTTAAGAGGAGCTCACTATGATTTCGTGAATGGAACGTTTGAACTTTGGGAACTCGACGTCAAGACCAC
>NW_013632249.1:0-421 GCF_000695525.1 Brassica oleracea var. oleracea
ATCTTCATTATGCAGCCATTCAACTTTAGTCACTAGTACCAGAACCAGCAAGTGTTGTAAGCTTCTTCCAAGCTTCCCAATCTGATATTGTATCACAAAACTGACTGTGCTCCAACATGTTATAGTCTCTGTCAACAACACATCCTCACATAACACTTTAAACCCTGTGAAACTCTTCTGAATTTAACCTATCAGAACCTGTGGCCTCTGCACTTGTCTCATACGCTCCAACAATCTTAATCACTGAAGAAACCTCAATATGTCTTTAATAAAAAAAAATTCTGAAACTTCCCAAAAACAGAACCTGAGCCAAAACTGAGACGTTTTACAAAGTCTTGAATTTGTAGCCTCCTTGTCCAGACCATAACCAGGTCTTTAGATTTATTTTTCTTGAGCCATGACCAGAAACTTGTTTCTTCTC
>NW_013632250.1:0-421 GCF_000695525.1 Brassica oleracea var. oleracea
CTTGGGGGTTTCAATCATTTCTTTTGGACTTTTCATTGTCTCAAACCCCTGGCGCTTGTTCTTTGGATCTGCTCATCATTTCCCCAGTGAGAGAATCCACTGCATGTTCTGCGTTGATTCAATGACACCAGTATAGCTGCGTTTGAGAGTATACAAATGACCAAAATCCCGCAAGACCACTAATATGACTTTTAAAAAACCCAGGGTACCGAATAACTCAATAGACGGTACCAAACATATCATAACTTCTTTTGTTTAATCTCCAAACCGTATCATGTTCCACTGTAGACCGCATTCCTTCACATGTAGTTTGTCTAGCGACTTTTTCTCAACACAAACTGAAACTAGCAACACCCATTTCGTGGGCTCCAGCAAACGGCCCGTTATTACGTTTTAAGAATATTTTTATTACCAAAGTTGG
>NW_013632251.1:0-421 GCF_000695525.1 Brassica oleracea var. oleracea
GCGGCATTTACATCTGTCGTAGTTGTTTGGTAGCCTGCTGAGATGCTCCCAAACATCAGACCTCGTCCTTTTTCTTGACCCTTCACCAGAACCTCCAGCTTTATCTCTCGAACCCGGTGTTTGTACTTCTTCATCTGCAGATAGTTCTTCATCTGTTAATACATGATTCATTTCAGCTTGTTGATCGGTAGGAGAAGAACCCATCTGCATACACATACGTAAGTAAACAATTAACAATCGCAAAAAGGAATCAAACAATCACAAAAGAAATCATAATCAATATAATGCAAAAAAGGAATCAAACAATCAAAAAAGAAACCGTTGCTTACCTCCGACTGGATTATCGAAGATGCAGACGGTGGAGAGAAAAGACGATCGTTGCTTGCTAATGGATCCAGCTTTGAAGCTTTCTAATAAAACC
>NW_013632252.1:0-421 GCF_000695525.1 Brassica oleracea var. oleracea
ACTAAATTGTAACTGGTCAGTTTGTTTTATATTTTATTGTTTTATGTTTATTTTGAAAATATATATCAATTATGTATTAACTTTTAATCTTGGTTTTCTATCAAATTTTTAGTTTTTATGTCAAAATAAAAACTTGAGATCATTAGTTTTCAGTGGCTTAAATTTGATGAAATTCAAAAATTAATATCCCAAATAGATCTTTCTTATTTTCCTATGAAAATTTTATTTTAAATATTCTAATTATTTTATTTTAAAACTAATTTATTATTCTTATTTTTTACTAAATTTTCACCAAGTTAAAGAAACAGAATAATATGTGAACAAAAAAAGTCATGAAATTCTAAATCTCTAAAAACATAATTAATTTCTTAAGATTTTGGGATTCTTGTCTGGTCCTCCTTAATAAAACAATTAACCCAAG
>NW_013632253.1:0-421 GCF_000695525.1 Brassica oleracea var. oleracea
AAAAAAACAGCAAAGGGAAAAGACACCAGTAGGTGCTTAAAAGGCGATTATTCGCACACCCGTAGAGATCACAGAGCCACCTGTTAGGGGCTATAGATCATGAGGCAGGGCCTCTCTTTGAATGGTGTGAGCCAACCAAGCAGGGCCTCCTTGAGCCACATACGATTGATAACGTTGATCCTTGGTGACACTCACTGCAATGAGTTTAGCCACTCTGTTCTTCTCCGGTTCAACATGATTCAAGGTATAGGTTGAGAAACGATGGAGAGATTGCAAAGTTTCTTGAATTAAGTACTGGACCTCAGGAAACTTAGTAGGGTTTAGCAGGGCTTCCGCCATCATAACACATGAGAACTCGATGATCACTTTGTCAAGGTGGAGATCAGAAAGCGCCATGATCGACCACGCAAGAGAGCGAAGC
>NW_013632254.1:0-421 GCF_000695525.1 Brassica oleracea var. oleracea
GGGGATCTAAAAGGGTAGGAATAAAACCGGTATTATCATAATGACAACCGTTTCAATACCACATACCTAATTGTACTATTTTCCTTTTATATAAAATGTAAGTTCCCGTATAAAAACAAAAGATACCATCCATTTGTAGCAAATAATAAATTCGTTCGACAAATTTATATTCATTTTTTGTGGAAACCATTTACGTAATATGAAAGGTATATGTAAACAAAATACTATACGATCCATATGCAGTAAATAATAATTTTGTTAACAAATTTACACAGCCGTTTTTTATGGAAGCCATTACAACATACGAAATATATATTTTATATATATACAAAAGATTATATCATCCATATATAGTAAACTGTTGACTATTACATATTCGAATATGGAAAATTAACTATGAATACTTATTACATAATATATG
>NW_013632255.1:0-421 GCF_000695525.1 Brassica oleracea var. oleracea
CACATAACTAAACACGTATAGGTAAAATTTTAATTTTTCAAAAAAAATATTTAAGTTTTCCAAAATCTAACCCTAAGAATAAATACAATACTACAACATATGTTGTGAAACTCTAAACCAAAGAATATCACAACTATTTTCACTCATCTATGTTGAAAACAATTCAGTTTTATTATATCTCAATTTTTTTTTAACACTGATTTATTATGATATTACAATTATGAGAAAGATTACATAGACGATCCGACAACCGACAATACTACCTACCTTATAAGGATCTACGCCTAATTGCATCACCTGAGCCGTCCTATGAAGATCACGTCTGACTGAGTTGACTTGCACCATGTTGAGGATTCCTTGTAAGCCTTTTCTTTGTAGTCTGCATAATTGTTTAATAAATCGCTTTCTCCGAAAATTGAAA
>NW_013632256.1:0-421 GCF_000695525.1 Brassica oleracea var. oleracea
CCGAAGGACCTTCTGATTTCACTACGCCAATGACTTCTTTTCGGCCAGAGTTCTTCAAAACACCATTCTTGATTGATTGTGATGATATAGAAATTCGTTGCAAAGCCAAAGACTACGAATTGGTTTTCCTTCTAGAAGAGAAATGGGCCAAACTAACTGAATGGACCTTGAATCCCGCGTAAGTTATTTGAATTGTTTTACTTATTTTTTTTCAAATCCACCTCATAAATAACATCACACCAATGCTTTCTCTTTACAGAGTACTTCAGATTGGGCCATCTACATTTGATGCAGAGTTAGCCTCGCGGATAATTGGGCCTAATATTTGGTTGAAGAACTTTGTGAGTTTAACTCAGAAATATTTTGCAGATTGTTTTTTGTTGTTGGTTCTCATTCCTAAACAAAATTGAATTGTCTTTTT
>NW_013632257.1:0-421 GCF_000695525.1 Brassica oleracea var. oleracea
AACCGGACTGACATAAACGATAAAATAAAAGCGATGTTAAGAAAATAGACGAATGTAATAGGCGAATACAAGAACAATAAGAAATCGTATTCGCAAAGAGACATGAAGTCGAGAGGCGATATCTTTCATTAACTCAAAATATTCGCTCTGTTAGTGAGACGGGACTGTACGAATATAGAGTCTCATGATACAACCATGGCAGACGAATCACGCCTCACTCGTGATCGCCCTATCAAACTATAAACTCTACGAAACACTCTCGTATTTAAGACTTACGCTAAGGGATTTTCGCTGTTGGTTTGATGTGAAAAAACGTTAAGCAATGAAGGAAGAGGCGAGGCGAAATTTAAAGAGACGGAGAAGACTCACTTCCTGCAACAGCTACTGCACGTGGGCGAGAATCTCGCGGAGATCGAGGGAA
>NW_013632258.1:0-421 GCF_000695525.1 Brassica oleracea var. oleracea
TTAATGTATGTTAAACTCTCTTTCATGGTATATGAGAATAGTTATAACATTTTTTATCAATTAATTTTGAAAAACTTCAAAATACTTCCTAAATAGGTGGAATAACCACTATAGAATTGCTATTTTCTTGAAAAACGGAGACAACAAAGGCTCCAAACCTCTTTGAACATCATAATATGTTAGTGAAGGATGTAACTAAGCATTAAAACAATATTGTCAATTTTTTAAAAAAATTTCTCAAAATCTATGTGTTAACCCCCTACAAAAAATTGAGTTTTTTGTAAATGCTTTATAAACTCAAGCCTATAATCTTTGGCCTTATTTTAAAATTTGTAACCACATTCTAAATTTTTATTAAGGTTATTTAAACTATTTTTCATGATACATGGGTATCTTTCTAATTTTATATAAATTGATTTTG
>NW_013632259.1:0-421 GCF_000695525.1 Brassica oleracea var. oleracea
GCCATGGAGTTTCAGCATTCAAATATCTCAACTTTTTTTTTCCTATATGCGCTTCATTTTTCTTTATTTCATGACGAGACTTTGAGAGTACTCAAAACAGAGTCACATATCTTGTAAATCAGGTTTCGTCTTGAATCTATTTATATTTAAAAAGATAAAAGAGATAGTCAAATAACTGTTTAGATAATCGCTTAAGTATTTACCATGAAATATTTAAGTAGATGATTTAGCCATTGGATGATCTTAACCTGAAAAAAAGATGAAGAATTAACCAAACTTGTCAACATCAAAGACATTTTAAAAAAAATCAAGCAATAGTGAAAATCAACTCAGCCTTTTGATTAACAAACATCATTCAGAAAAATAAATCTCAGTTGACAAATCTAGAGTGAATCCGTCAAAATCCAGAGATCAAGTAACT
>NW_013632260.1:0-421 GCF_000695525.1 Brassica oleracea var. oleracea
CGCGAGCTCTCTTCCACCTTCTTCCTCACTGGCCACTGGTGCTGGAGATTCATCTGTGATGTGATCCCATAACCCTAGCCTACCAATGGCTGTCTTCACAAGCCTAGACCACAACAGGTAGTTTCCCCTACCCTTGAGTGAAATCGTAACCGTAATAACCTTGCTTCCTCCCATCTTGATTTGCTTGAACTTTGTTTAGAATCTCACAAGAAAGAACTTTTATCTGAAGCTGAAGAACACAAGATCTCAATACCACAGCCAACCTGGCTCTGATACCATATGATTTTAGAGAATAAGAAAGGTATTGAGAAGTCTAAGAGAGATTCAAGAGAGATTAGAGTGTTTTAAGAGAAAGTGTATGAGATTATCATGACGAACTAGAGAGAGAGACTCATAAACTCGTGTTATTTCATTAATCAAC
>NW_013632261.1:0-421 GCF_000695525.1 Brassica oleracea var. oleracea
AGCATCACTTACATCAGTAGCAAAGTTACCCCACAACACCATTGGCAACCGTTCATCCCTAACAATAGATATAAATTAGCAAATATGAACATACGCATACATATGACATATGAATACATTAGAATATATACAGAGGCGTCTTACTTTTCATTACGAAGCTCCACAGTCAGTTTATGAGTTTCTTTCCCATTTGCTGATACAACTTCAATTGGCGTCACCTCAACAATCTGACCAATTACATCTGGAAAGACAAATATTTAGTTGAGTCTACAATTGAAACATATACTCATATTAGAAAGACAATAAATTATTTAGCTAACTTACCAACCAAATAATCCATATTGAGTGTACCATCTATAATGTCCCTGTAGTTAACTGGTTCAAAGCCAGTTAGGGCATCGGGCAAATCATCACAATTCCT
>NW_013632262.1:0-421 GCF_000695525.1 Brassica oleracea var. oleracea
GGGAATATGACAACTTTTTCGCCATTCTAATCAAGCCAGGATGAACCTCAATGTAAGAAGCAGTGTTTAGACTCATAAAGTAGTGGAGAATCACGAGGAAGTTGAATAAATTTCATAGGAGTTAGGATGAAAAAGCAATCCCACTTTCAGATCAGGTGATTCCAGTTTTCATGTTTGGGAATATGACAACTTCTTCGTCATTCTAATCAAACCAGGATGAACCGCGATATAAGAAGCTGTATTTGGACACATAAAGTTGTGAAGAATCACGAGGAAGTTGAATAAATCTCATAGGCCACTTTCAAATCAGTTGATTCCAGTTTTCCTGTTTGGGATTATGACAACTTCTTCATCAGTTTAATCAAACCAGGATAAACCGCGATGTAAGAAGATGGATTTGGACACATAAAGTAGTGGAGAA
>NW_013632263.1:0-421 GCF_000695525.1 Brassica oleracea var. oleracea
ATTTTTTTGTCAATTAATTAAGTAAAATTCATAATACTCCCTAAGCTAGTGGACTAACCACTATAAAATTGCTATTCACTAGAAAAACGGATGCAACAAAGGTTTCAAACCTCTTTTTTATTCATCATATGTTAGTGAAGGATGAACAATGCATTAAAACAGTTTTTTTTTTTTTTGAATTTTTCTCAAAATTTATGTGTTAACAACAACCCCTACGAAAATATTGAATTTTTGGTAAATGCTTTATATACTGAAGCGTATGATCTTTAGTGTTGTTTTAAAATTTCTAAACATATTATGTATTTGTATTAATGTATATTATGTTCTCTTTCATGGTACATGGATATCGTTTAAATTTTTTTTCAATTAATTGTGTAAACTTCATAATACTCCCTAAATTAGTGAACTAACCACTATAAAG
>NW_013632264.1:0-421 GCF_000695525.1 Brassica oleracea var. oleracea
TATTGCCACTCTGGGGGATCGCTTGGTAAGTTCAATCTCTTTTTTTTCAAATTATTTAAGTATTTTTATTTTATTTTTATGCTTTTTTCTAATTTCTAATGTTTGTTTAACTTTTGTTTTTTTCAAGGCGGATGAAAATGATAGCGAGCCGGTTGATGATTTTGTCCTAATGAAGACGGCGCATACCAACAAGCACACCGGGGAGATTGATGATGGTGTTTTGAGGGATGTGCTCAGCCTGATCGAAACTCAGAAGGAAGACGAAGAGACCCGTCTATCTCAGCTTCAAACCGACCTGGACGCCACTTCGACGGCTTCGACCAACTTGTCCCGGATTCGAATCAACGAAATCGTTGAATCGGTATGTTCTTTTTAAAAAAGTTCAATTCATTTATTTTTTTATTTTCATTTTATCATCTTT
>NW_013632265.1:0-421 GCF_000695525.1 Brassica oleracea var. oleracea
CGAGAAGGGACAGTTCTGCCACCAAATCCTGTCTGTAGATTGAACAAATCTCCATATGGTCTCAAGCAAGCTTCTCGTCAATGGTTTCTGAAGTTTAGTTCTACCTTGACATCACTGGGATTTCAAACCTCACATTAAGATCATACCTTGTTCATTCGCAATATCAACGGTATCTATATGGCAGTTCTAGTCTATGTAGACGACATTGTTATTGCCAGTAACAATGATGAAGTTGTGGATCAGTTGAAGAATGCTTTGAAACAGAGTTTCAAACTGCGTGATCTTGGTCCTCTTCGGTATTTCCTTGGTCTTGAAATTGCTCGAGCAAGCCATGGAATATCAATTTGTCAAAGGAAGTATATTTTGGAGCTTCTAGATGAAACATGGCTACTTGCTTGTAAACCATCTACAATACCTATGG
>NW_013632266.1:0-421 GCF_000695525.1 Brassica oleracea var. oleracea
GGATGAATCGGGATGTACAAAGCTTGATTTGGAAACATAAAGTAGTGGAGAATTACCCGGAATTTGAAAAAATCTCATAGGAGTTAGGATGAAGAAGTTATCCCACTTTCAAATAAGGTGATCCCAATTTCCCAGTTTGGGAATATGAATACCTTCGTCATTCTAATCAAACCAGGATGAATCGGGATGTACAAAGCTTGATTTGGAAACATAAAGTAGTGGAGAATTACCCGGAATTTGAAAAAATCTCATAGGAGTTAGGATGAAGAAGTTATCCCACTTTCAAATAAGGTGATCCCAGTTTCCCTGTTTGGGAATATGACAACTTCTTCGTCATTCTAATCAAACCAGGATGAATCACAATGTACAAAGCATGATTTGAATACATAAAGTAGTGGAGAATCACCAGGAAGTTAAATAA
>NW_013632267.1:0-421 GCF_000695525.1 Brassica oleracea var. oleracea
TCTCTGATATGTTGAAATCGACTAGAACTTGTCTCAAATTTGAAAGATTTTTTTTTAATATTTTAAAATAAATCTGATTTTTCTTATAGATAAATCTGAAATTTTAAAGATAAATCCGATTTTTTTGATAAATCCGACTGAAAACAATATATTATATATTTTAATTCGATTTTCCTATTTTAAAAAAAAACCTTATATCTTTATCTTAAATAAAAAAAAAATAGGATTTTCAGCATTTATCAGAAAAATATCGATTTATTTTTTTCCTAATCCTACTACTAGGAATAGAAATTGCTAGTATTTATCTGAAAATAAATAAATTTTGGATTATTACTGGTATACTAGCATTATCAAATCATTATATTTAATCTGACAAATATCGAAAACAAATAAAAGTAAGAAATGATTGCATTTTTTTTGA
>NW_013632268.1:0-421 GCF_000695525.1 Brassica oleracea var. oleracea
GTTGGTGGAGTTGGTGGAAGAAGTTTCTTTCGTCTCTTCCTTATCCCGTGTTGTTTATCGACTTTGGGGCATTTTAATAAAAAAAAAAATAGTTTAATAAATAAAAAAATAGTTTAATAAATTAAAAACAAACCTTGTTGATTTCCCACTTCTTCTTCCACTCGTGGATCTGCTTCCCATAGTTGTCCATGACTTTATGGACGAAGTTGTGATAGATAAAAAGCGTCTCATCGGAATTCCAGTTGAATTCTTGCTGAAAAAGCACAATTAGTAGATAATTTATATTAAAGATTAAAAATATAAGTAAAAAATTAGAATACTTACCGCAAACTGACGAAACCACATATGCACCAAAATATGTAGGTCTCCAACAACATCTACCGGAAAACGCTCATGTCCTCCGACGTCTGGCGTCCTTTCT
>NW_013632269.1:0-421 GCF_000695525.1 Brassica oleracea var. oleracea
AAGAACTTTCAAGCTTATGTGACTAACCATTATCATGCTAACATTAAAATTTTGAGATCAGATATTGGAGGAGAGTACACAAGCTATGCGTTCAAGAGTCATCTAGATCATCATGGAATACTTCATCAAACAAGCTGTCCCTATACACCACAACAGAATGGTGTAGCTGAGAGGAAGAACAGGCACTTGATGGAAGTGGCTCGGTCATTAATCCAATGTACCTAAGAGATTCTGGAGTGATGCTGTATCCACTGCTTGCTATCTAATCAACCGGATGCCTACAAGGGTGTTGAAGGATCAAGCACCATTTGAAGTTCTGAACAAGCGCAAGCCATCCTTGGGATACATGAGAGTGTTGTTGAGATGAGTTGAGCCATTTGAGGTAAAGACACAAAGGAGTTGAGAACATAAAGAGAGAGCA
>NW_013632270.1:0-421 GCF_000695525.1 Brassica oleracea var. oleracea
TTTCTTTGAGTTTCGGGCAATGCAGAGAGATTGCAGACTCAAAGAACCGCCAAGCTTTGGAGATCCATTCTCATGGGCTGGAGTTATAGAGAATTTTACTAATGGAGTTAAGGAGAAGGTATGGGTGCAATGTCATTTGGACAGGGCGTTCGGTAACGCCGAGTGGTTCAGGCTATTTCCAGGAGCACATATTAAGTACTTGGAAAGGACAGGATCAGATCATAGGCCGGTTCTGGCAAGCTTGGTACCAGCACAAACAAGGCGAAAAGGTAGATTCACTTTTGACAAGAGATGGTACACTAAGCCGGAAGTAATGGAAGTGGTACGTAAGGGCTGGAATCTGAATACTGGTGGAAATGGTGGTACTGTGACAGAAAGAATTCAAACGTGTCGGAAAGAACTCTCGAAGTGGAAGAAGTCT
>NW_013632271.1:0-421 GCF_000695525.1 Brassica oleracea var. oleracea
AGAGCTGCTCCGCCAGAAGAGAAACCCACCAGCTCAACCATCCGATTAAGGAAACAAATCTCCATCCCTTGCCTCTACAGATGAGGAAGCTGACACCGAGGATGAGGCATCGGCCTCTTCCCACGCTTCATAGAGAGGTACTCCACCACCTCCCATTGTATATACAAGTTTTTCTTCGCATTTATCTCTCTTTTCGATATCTCCTTCAACTTCCTAATACAGAGACTGTGTGAACTAAGTTTGGGGGAGGTATCAAGTATTTTATCATGTTTTCTTTGATGATTTGAGTCTCATGCATTGCATTGTACATACATATATGCATAGAAAAAACCAAAAAAAAAATAAAAAATTGAAAATTTTGAAAAACACAAAAGGAAACATGTAGTTGCATCACTTGCACTTTTAGGATTGAGTCTAGAGC
>NW_013632272.1:0-421 GCF_000695525.1 Brassica oleracea var. oleracea
TGCGATAGAAATCGCCTAAGTTGATTAGTTCTCATCTTGTTTAAAACATGAAACCGACCGGCTTGTTCATATTGAAACCCTAATTGCATTATCTCATTGAATATGATCGTTAGGTTGATAGTAACTAAACCCCTTGATGCATTGCTTAATTGTTTTATTGAGGTTTCATGATCACTTAGAATCGTTCTTGCTAAAGATGAATAACCGATTGCATTAAGATCATATAGAAACTGATTGCTAAGATTGTTCATACCCTTGGCCGTGCGGCTTGTCTTGCATTATGCATGTTCGGATTGTTTGGCCATGCGGCTTGTTAGCATATCATGCATGCATAATCGTATGAACTAAATGCCTTGGTCGTGTGACCAATTTGCATATCTGATTGTCTTGTATGCATTATAAGAACATTATAAATCCTAAG
>NW_013632273.1:0-421 GCF_000695525.1 Brassica oleracea var. oleracea
GGTCACGGAGAGCTCACAGTCACAGACTTGTCTTAATTTTCTTGTCTCGTTCACATGTTCTTTACTGTCTGTCTTGGTCTTGTATTCTTCTGCAAAGAAAGGCCACAGACTTGTATAGGGTTTGTCAGTTTGTATGCATCAGTCACGGGTTTGTCTGGTTCTCATGTTTTATGAGTCTATATAGACATTGTAAAATGAAAGTGTATTCGTAAGAAGCTTTTCTTTTCTTTGATCAACATTGTGTTCTCTCTTCCTCTCCTCCTCTAAATATTCATATAAATCAAAACAAACTTTATCAAATTTTTGAAATATTTTCCTCTCCCCTTCTCTATATAATCATATAAGTCAAGAAAAAACTATTTGTTCTCTCTTCTTCTCTACTTCGCTCAACACCAAATTTCTTATAAAGATTTTTCTTTGA
>NW_013632274.1:0-421 GCF_000695525.1 Brassica oleracea var. oleracea
AATATGTGTACCATCGATAGCTCCAATACAGTCCTATAAAGATTAAAGTAGTGATTTTCAAAGAAACAATTGAACAAAAAAATTTATGCTAACTTTAGCTAAATTTTATTTGTACCTTGAAGTAGGGATAAAATCTTGTGCTCTCACTTATCTTTGCAGCTGTTGCAACTCCAGGCTTTACCATCAAATCAGGTGCTAAGGTATTTAATGCACGCAAGACTTTGTGAAAGTTTTCACTGATAGTGAACTTTGACCTCTTAAATGTGTCTTTTGTGTAACCATATTTTGAACCTTGACCAACAATAAGTAAAAATGTGGCCACCATTTCTTCAATGCATATATTCTGGGTATCTCTTAGACCAGTCTTCATTCTAATTGTTGGACCAATCTATTAAGCACAAAGGCTTTAATAAAAATTGGT
>NW_013632275.1:0-100 GCF_000695525.1 Brassica oleracea var. oleracea
GTGATCCCAGTTTTCCTGTTTGGGAATATGAAAACTTCCTAATCATACTAATCAAACAGGATGAATCGCGATGTAAGAAGCTGGATTTGGATACAAAAAG
>NW_013632275.1:220-421 GCF_000695525.1 Brassica oleracea var. oleracea
GTTCTAATCAAACCAGGATGAATCGCGATGTAAGAACCTGTATTTGGATACAAAAAGTAGTGGAGAATCACCAGGAAGTAGAATAACTCTCATAGGAATTTGGATGAAGAAGTTATCCCACTTTCAAATCAGGTCATCCCAGTTTTACTCATTTGGAATGTGACAACTTCCTCGTCATTCTAATCAAACCAGGATGAATCG
>NW_013632276.1:0-126 GCF_000695525.1 Brassica oleracea var. oleracea
AAGAAGCTATCCCACTTTCAAATAACGTTATCCCAGTTTTCCTGTTTTGGAATATGAAAATTTCTTCGTCATTCTAACGAAACCAGGATGAATCGCGATGTAAGAAGCTTGATTTTGATACATTAA
>NW_013632276.1:267-421 GCF_000695525.1 Brassica oleracea var. oleracea
TTGATTTTTGATACATAAAGTAGTGGAAAATCACTAGGAAGTTGAATAAATCTCATAGGAGTTAGGATGAAGAAGCTATCCCACTTTCAAATAAGGTGATTCTATTATTCCTGTTTGGGAAAACGACATGTTCTTTGTCATTCTAATCAAACCA
>NW_013632277.1:0-421 GCF_000695525.1 Brassica oleracea var. oleracea
CCACCATACTTCTTTCGTTTTACCACCAAACCGTTCAATTTCCCAGAAAATGTCAGGAACACCATCAATTGGATATGATGTCAGTGCTCCACCATCATCATATCTTCTAGGAACTCTTTTTCTCGTACGAACAGTTGGAGCAAAGTAGTATGATGTGAAGTTAGATGTTTCGGCTGTCAAACTCCCCGCAACTATTGAACCTTCCACCTTTGCAAGATTTCTTGATTTCCCCTTCAAATGTTTCATCTGTCGCTCATACGGATACATCCATCCGTTGTGAACAGGTCCACGAAGCAATGCTTCATACGGTAGGTGGACAACTAGATGTTTCATGACGTCAAAAAATGAAGGAGGAAATATCTTCTCTAGGTTTTACAATATGATCAGAATGTTCTGATGAAGTTGTTCGATGACTTCTTCC
>NW_013632278.1:0-421 GCF_000695525.1 Brassica oleracea var. oleracea
CAGGTTACTTGCTCAGATAATTAGATTACGAGCTCATTTTCCAGATTATCCTTTAAAGACTATACGCTAGATAATGCTGGTGAGTTCACTTCCCAAACGTTTAATGATTACTGTATGTCCATGGGGGTAAGTGTGGAACACTCTGTGGCACATGTACATACACAGAACGGCCTGGCCGAATCATTTATAAAACGCATACAGCTCATAGCTCGACCATTACTCATGAGGTCGAGACTTCCGGTCTCAGCGTGGGGACATGCCGTCCTACACGCGGCCAAGCTCATACGCATCAGGCCATCTAGTGAATACAAATATTCCCCATCACAATTACTCACAGGTCACGTGCTAGACATTTCCCATCTTAAGACTTTTGGTTTGCCGTTTATGTTCCAATAGCTCCACCACAGAGAACAAAGATGGG
>NW_013632279.1:0-421 GCF_000695525.1 Brassica oleracea var. oleracea
ACAAATTAACCTTAGAATCCCTTAACCTTAACATAAAGAGTACAAATGTGATAGAAGAGTGCGAAAATTACATAATAGATCCGACTAATGCTAAGATCAGCGATCCACCATAATTAATTGCTTAAGCTCTTTGATCTCCTCACGCATTTGCGCAAGTTCAAATTGCAGCTCACGGCGGAGCGACACCTCCTCAGCATACTGACTTCTCAAGCAATCCAGCTCTTCCTCGAGGGCGGTAAGGCAGTCATGACGGATGTGTAAACCATCGTTCTACAAGAAAATATATTAGATTTGTTAGCTAAAAAAAATACCATTTCCGTTAAAAATGGAGGCAAATTTAAGTATTGTGAACTCCAATATTACTTTAAAATCTGTGCATACGTAATAGTTTCTTCCTCTGTCATCAGCTTCCACGGTGATA
>NW_013632280.1:0-421 GCF_000695525.1 Brassica oleracea var. oleracea
GTGTACAAGTCATCCTCGCACGACCCAGTTCCTCCTCAGATGAAGAAAAGCATAAACAGGTCCATGACTCACGCGAGTATTCCAGCAAACAAACAAACGAGAGCATAGGATCAGAAGGGTCAAACGACTTAAGAAACAAGCTCAGGCGAAAGTCGCAGACATCTGATCGTGCATACGACTCACACGGAGATCTCCGCTCAATCATCGAAAAATCCAAGGCTAGGAAAATCGAGGACTCGAGTGCTCGATCCCGTTTCAGTCCACGAGTCATCGATCTTCATGAGAAGCTCAACTCAAAGTTGGAAGACCTCAGAATCAAGCTCAACTGACCAAAACATTCAAACTTACGACGAAGAATCGAGGAGGCGAGGTCTAAGAATGAGGACGGACACAAATCTGTTGTCGAGGACTCACCCGTTGT
>NW_013632281.1:0-421 GCF_000695525.1 Brassica oleracea var. oleracea
TTTCTCAGCGCTTGCAGCGGCTTCTTGAGGGGCCAAAAGGCCGCTGGAACGTCCTTATGCCACTGGGACACTTGATCAATGCGTCTCCTTCTTGAGAATTACCCCTTTTGCCTCCAAACCATCTCTAAATGCTCCAAAGTCACCATTTGAAATCTCCACCACCTGATAAGGACATATGTAATGCAATGCAACCTAAACATATCTAAATGCTATCCTAAATGGTCAACATATGCAAGAATGAATGGTTAAAACAATGCAAATTGAGAAGATATCAGATCTACAAGCCCAACCTTGTTTATATTGAAAACCCTTCTCTTTTTTCTATTCTAAACTCTTATTGTTGTAAATAAAGTGTTTAGAGACTGAATATTTCCGTGTTCTTATTAATGATCAAGGGGGTTCTTTTATATAAGGATTACAA
>NW_013632282.1:0-421 GCF_000695525.1 Brassica oleracea var. oleracea
GATAGAAACGCGAGCGACCTCTCCATGTCGCTCTGTCCAGGTCGCTCTGGGAGGGGTGTCTCGCAATAGAAACGCGAACGACCTCTCTATGTCGCTTTGACCAGGTCGCCCCGGGATGTGTGTCACAGCGACTTCATTTAGTCGCTCCGGGAAGTCGCTCCAGGCAGTGCTCGTCCAAAGATCACTCTAATCACCTCCCTTGAGCTCCAAATGTACCCAAATGTCTCCAGGAACTTCATGTGGTACTCCAATACCTAATAGATACATATGTATGCAAAATGCAACCTGCATGGCTAAATCCTAATCTATATGATGAAAATACACATGAATAAATGGATAAAACAATGTGAATATGCAAGATATCAACTCCTCCGAACTTATTCTTTTACTTGTCCTCAAGTGAACTTTCTAGAACTCATAG
>NW_013632283.1:0-421 GCF_000695525.1 Brassica oleracea var. oleracea
TCTTCCTCGTTCGCGACATCATCAGACAGCTCGCGTCCGACGATCAAAGCGTTTCCGATCAAGCAACAAAGGACGTCTGCGACCCGATAGAAGTGACTCGATCCATTCCAGCTCGCGGCTCAACTCCTTTGGTGGTCCGATTCAACAATCATCTAAGGTTAAAAGGTAATTCAAAACCTACGAACCCATAATCGAACATGGATTGATTGATAAAGAATGAAACCCTAAAACCCTAATCTTTATGAATCAAAACCATAGGGTAATAGATCAAAAATCCTAATTGAGTAAATCGAAGCTCTAAAAGTTCGATACCCTCTAAAAGTTCGATATCCCAAACCCTAAATCATGTTCCTACATGATTAAAATTCCAAATTGATTTTTACAAGTTAAAATCCGATAAACCCTAACCCTATATCTATAA
>NW_013632284.1:0-421 GCF_000695525.1 Brassica oleracea var. oleracea
GAGCTCATAACCTGTCTAAAAAGAACCTCAATACTTTCGCATGGGCCGCAGAAAATATGCCAGGGATCGACATTAACATAACGTGTCACGAATTAAATATCGATCCGACCTTCAAACCCGTCAAACAAAAAAGGCAGAAGCTAGGACCCGAACGGGCTTCCGCGGTAAACGACGAGGTCGAAAAATTGCTTAAAGTCGAGTCAATAACGGAAGTGAGGTATCCAGACTGGCTCACTAACCCTATGGTAGTCAAAAAGAAAAACGGGAAATGGCGGGTTTGAATGGATTTTACCGACCTAAGCAAGACCTGTCCAAAAGATAGTTTCCCTCTGCCACACATCGATCGATAAGTAGAAGCAACGGCGGGCGATGAGCTTCTGTCTTTCATGGACGCCTTCTCAGGTTACAATCAAATTATGAT
>NW_013632285.1:0-102 GCF_000695525.1 Brassica oleracea var. oleracea
TTATATATAATTTTTTTTTTTACAAAATAGTAATGTTACATTATGGAAATATGCTGTTTTTTTTTAGTGAAAAATGATAATCTTACATATGTTTAATGTAGT
>NW_013632285.1:229-421 GCF_000695525.1 Brassica oleracea var. oleracea
ATTATATATAATGTTTTTTGTTTTTTTTATAAAACGGTAATGTTACATTGTGGAGATAAGCCGTCTTTTTTTTAAGTGAAAAATGGTAATTTTACATATGTTCAATGTAGTTTTTCCATTTTTTTATGTTGTATGTTTACATATCATTGTTATTTTTAAATGTAAAACGGTAATCTTACATATGTTTAATGT
>NW_013632286.1:0-421 GCF_000695525.1 Brassica oleracea var. oleracea
ATGGACTGAGCTTGCTACGGTCTTCGGGAGATAGCATTCGAAGGTTTTACGAGAATACATGGATTGATGTCGTATCGATGTTCGGAAGGGTTAAATCGCTACACAGCGACCGAACTTCGGCTCGAGCCCGGTCGCTACGTGACGACCGAGCAGGACGAGCGCTCGGTCGCTATGTAGCGACCGAGCTTAGGGACCGAGCTTTGGCTCGAGCTCGGTCACTACATAGCGACAGAGCGGGACGAGCGCTCGGTCGCTACGTAGCGACCGAGCTTTGGCTAGAGCTCGGTCGCTACGTAGCGACCGAGCTTTGACTCGAGCTCGGTCGCTTTGTAGCGACCGAGCTTTGGCTCGGACTTGGTTGCTACGCAGAACCCAGCGGGACGATCGTTCGGTCGCTACGTAGCGACCGAGCTTTGGCTCG
>NW_013632287.1:0-421 GCF_000695525.1 Brassica oleracea var. oleracea
TCGAAAATGCAGAATAAATTTTTTTATCCTCAATTGATGATGAAGAGCAACGATTTCTGAAGAAGAAGAAGAAGAAGAAGAGCAGTTGACAAAAAGAAGAAGAAAAAAACGACATAGTATTCTATTTTTATCAACCTAAATGAAACCAACTATCTACATGTCATAAACCAAGTTAACGTTTAAACAACACCATTTACGGTTTTAGGGGAATTAGTTTAAAATCGATAGTTTGTTTATGTAATTCAAAAAAATAGAATTGTTCATGTGGTTTTTGGCATGATTTAAAAGTTTGTGTGTGAAATAGCCGGAAAAAACTAGTTCATAGGGGAATAAGCCATTTTCCCTGCAAAAGAATTGCTCAGAGCATCTTTATCCAGGTATCTTAGTGGGGTTTTTAGTGCCATGGGCCCCACTAAAATGA
>NW_013632288.1:0-421 GCF_000695525.1 Brassica oleracea var. oleracea
TTACCCGTAAGTAGTCTGGCTGTAGAAGACTTATGGGTAAGTCTTCTCGTCAAACGGACGACTTACTTTTATGTCGTCATCTTTGTTTGTTAAAAAAAATCTAAAGAATATCCTAGACGACTTACTGATAAGTCGTCTAGGATAAATGAGTTAGTTTTGGATTTGACCGAATTTCCTAGATTATGGTCAAACCTTGCTTATCTCGGACGACTTTCTTGTACGTCGTCTGCCTGGACGACTTTCAAGTAAGTCGTCTGGGTAAAGTTAAATATATAAGTTTCTTTTTCGAATTGCAAACTAACCTGAGAAGACTTACAAATAAGTCGTCTAGCTTTAATAAAATATTGAAATTTTTGTTTTCCCTGAGACTACTAACTGGTAAGTCGTCCAGGAAAAGTCAAATATCTGATACAATTCGGTC
>NW_013632289.1:0-421 GCF_000695525.1 Brassica oleracea var. oleracea
CGTGATTCATCCTGGTTTAATTAGAATGACAAAGAAGTAGCCATATTCCCAAACAGTAAAACTGAGATCACCTAAATTGAAAGTGGGATAACTTCTTCTTCCTAACTCCTATGATATTTATTCAACTTCTTGGTAATTCTCCACTACTTTATGTAACCAAATACAGCTTCTCAGATCTTGATTCATCCTGGTTTAATTAGAATGACAAACAAGTTGTCATATTCCCAAATAGGAAAACTAGGATCACCTAATTTGAAAGTGAGATAACTTTTTCATCCTAACTCCTATCAGATATATTCAACTTCCTGGTGATTCTCCACTATTTTATGTAACCAAATACAGCTTCTCATATCTAGATTCATCCTGGTTTAATCAGAATGACAAAAAAGTTGTCATATTCCCAAACATAAAAACTGGGATC
>NW_013632290.1:0-421 GCF_000695525.1 Brassica oleracea var. oleracea
AATGGAGATTTAAAGTGGGTTACTTGAAAAGCTTATAAAGCTTCAAATTTGGCTAAATGCATGTAAAAATTAGCAAATAACCACTTTAGAGATTATGGATTTGGACTATGATCTTAATTTGTTAATTGGACATTATATCCATTAACTTATTATTACATCAAACTTATGATAATCTTTTGTGTTAAATTGATTTTACACAAAAAAGAAAATCCATATTGAAGTATATTAGTGTTTTTCAGATTGGTCAAACGTAATATCTTCATTTTAATCACACAATAAAATCTAGGTGATAATGGTGTTTGACTCATCTTTATTCTGATTAATATATGTATTAAAAGTCTCCATAATGCACTTGTACGTTTTGGTTTTGTATATAAAAGCCACTAACTTGTGCTTCTCAATCTCTTTTCTATATAAGGCT
>NW_013632291.1:0-421 GCF_000695525.1 Brassica oleracea var. oleracea
CGATTTAACATGGATAAATCAACTCCTCTTAGCACCCCGATGGTCGTCAGGTCACTTAATATTGAAAGTGATCCATTTCAACCACCTGAGGAGAAAGAAGAGATACTTGGTCCGGAAGTACCATATCTAAGTGCAATTGGAGCGCTTATGTACCTTGCAAATTGTACACGGCCTGATATATCATTTGGTGTGAATCTTTTGGCAAGATTCAGCTCATCTCCAACTCGAAGACATTGGAATGGGATTAAACATGTTTTTCGTTACCTCCAAGGGACCATTGATTTAGGCTTGTTTTATCCTAAAAGTTCAAAAGGTCAAATGGTTGGTTTTGCAGATGCAGGATATCTAATCCACACCAAGCCCGATCGCAAACAGGATATGTTTTCACGATCGGAGGCACTGCTATATCTTGGCGTTCTCA
>NW_013632292.1:0-420 GCF_000695525.1 Brassica oleracea var. oleracea
TATTACTTAGGGGGAAACTAATTATTTGGTATTAATGTGTACAGACTTTGACAACATTCCTGCTAAGAACATGATAGAGGGTTTAGAGTACAGAACTATCCTCTTACTTGGGTAACTACTGATCACCTGCACAGCTCAAATACTTACTGGAGTTAACATGCAAACACTATCTGTTTTTTGTTTCTCACGGTTGGCGAGTTGAGGTTTGTTTTCTTGGTGATAAAGCTCATTGCTCGTCCTGGATATCCTCCAACCAAGGTCTCTCCCAAACCCTTCACAATCTGAGAAACGCAAGTTCTTGATTATTTTACTCAGAAAAGCATAAAAAGGAAGCAAGGTCTTTTAATTTACCTCTTGTGTGTATTTCTGAAGGATCACCAGTGACAAGATTGTTTGTGTGAATGACGAAAGCATAATCAC
>NW_013632293.1:0-420 GCF_000695525.1 Brassica oleracea var. oleracea
AGAGGTTCATAAATATATAGAGAGCGAGACCTCTTGAGACCAAGTGACAATATGACGCTCCTTCTTTTTGGAATCATCGTTCTTCTTCTTATTCTTCATTGTCTCTTCCATTAGTTTAGTTTCTCTCTCTCTCTCTGACGCTCAAATATACTTCAGACATGTATATAATCTCTATTGAGATCAGCTTCACTAAGATCTGTCATCGGAAGAAACAGAGGTTTGTCATATCTGACTTTCCCGTCAAAATAAAATTATCAGATTCAAACTCAAAATAAGATTGCATGCGACAAAATATATATAATCTAACTTTAAAACAACTGATTAAACATGTACCTGAGCTGATCTGGGCATATATTTAACAGATCGATTAGCTGAGACAAGAACTTCACAGAGTTGTAATAGAAAGAGGGAGAGAGACAC
>NW_013632294.1:0-420 GCF_000695525.1 Brassica oleracea var. oleracea
GGGATGAAGGTTGCAGTTTGTGGTACTGTTGGCTCTGGGAAGTCAAGCTTGCTTTCATCTATACTTGGAGAAGTACCAAAAGTATCTGGAAGTCTTAAGGTTTGTGGGACAAAGGCCTACGTGGTTCAATCTCCTTGGATTCAGAGTGGTAAAATTGAGGACAACATCTTGTTTGGTAAGCCAATGGAAAGAGAGAGATATGAGAAGGTGCTTGAAGCATGTTCTTTGAGTAAGGATCTGGAGATACTCTCATTTGGTGATCAGACTGTTATAGGAGAACGTGGCATTAATCTGAGTGGTGGACAGAAGCAAAGGATACAGATTGCACGTGCTCTATACCAAGATGCAGATATCTACTTGTTTGATGATCCTTTTAGTGCCGTGGATGCTCACACAGGGTCACATCTCTTTAAGGTACTT
>NW_013632295.1:0-420 GCF_000695525.1 Brassica oleracea var. oleracea
ACTGGTGAGGCAGAGGAATTTGAAGTTTGGGGAGGCTCTTTTGGAGATGAGGATGGCGGAGTTACTCGTGGTTCCGATGTCTTCATTCCAACCTGCTTATAGGCCATCCGTTTCTTGCCTACAATTGGGAGAAGGCTTTTTATAGGTGCCTTTCCTTTATGCTTTTCCATGTCTTTTAAGAGATGGTTTGTTCTTGGACAAGCTGCAGTGACATGTCTCACAGAGTTGCAGATTTCACAGGTCGGGGGAGCAGCTTTACATCACGTGATCGTGTGTCCGAACTTCTTGCAGTAGGAACATAGGGATGGCAGCCACGGACTGGAGACACCAATTCTCCTTGTGTCGCCACTTTCAAAACGTGCATTAACAAATTCTGGAAGAGGTTTCCGCGGATCAATGACTGTATAGACTTTGGCAACC
>NW_013632296.1:0-420 GCF_000695525.1 Brassica oleracea var. oleracea
GATATGATCAAATTCATAGATCATGTATAACCTATGAATCAAAACCTGTTGTTACCGTGTTAGAAATTACAAATCTTGGATGTTCTCTGTTTTCCGATCATAGTTATAACCTTGGTCTTAACCTTAATAAATTGATCATAATTATAAAATATGTTTCAGTTTCAATTATGTATAAAAAGCGAACAATAAATAGATAAATATATTCATTTGACCAGTTTATAACCATGTTTTACTTTTATATAAATTTCAAAACAAATTATAAATTGTAAAAAGGGCCATATATTTTCAAAACATAATGTTTGAGTTTTATTTTGTAATTGGTACATTATAATTGGTAAATAATTTATTTATCTTTGTTCTATTATTTCTATAAAATTAATATCCCAAACTTCAAAGTTTTAAATAAATTGAGTCTATTTT
>NW_013632297.1:0-420 GCF_000695525.1 Brassica oleracea var. oleracea
CTCCTTCTACATCGCTCCTAAGAGCTCCACCAAGTTTCTCTGATTGGTCCACTATTTCGTTGAAGTCGCCGGTTAAAAACCAAGGCGCATCTCTGTTAACTCCTATTCTGGTGAGTCTCTCCCACACCCCACTTCGATTTCCTTTCACTGGCTCTCCGTATACACCTGTGAGGAAGAAAGATTTATCCTTCCAGGTGACCTTTAGATCAATTAGCCGCCTGTGCGCTTGTAAGATCTCCACTTTACATGCCTCTTTCCATAGGACGGCTAATCCTCCACTTCTACCAATTGGTTCCACTGTTCTAAGATCATGAAATCCAAGCTTTACCATGATCTCTTCCATATACCATCTTCTGTTCTTTGTCTCACTGAGGAATATTATATCAGGAGAATACACCCGGTGTATCTCCTGCAGCTGAC
>NW_013632298.1:0-420 GCF_000695525.1 Brassica oleracea var. oleracea
AGTATATTCCCCGAAGGAACTCGACGCAAAATCCTCTCCATACACCCACAAGGTCCCATAGGAGAGGACAGCTACAGCTGGGAATACTCGAAATCAGGGCACTATAGTGTAAAATCTGGGTACTGGGTGCAGACAAACATCATCGCAGCGGCCAACCAACGAGGAACAGTAGATCAGCCAAGCCTCGACGACTTATATCAGCGGGTTTGGAAGTACAACACCAGCCCAAAAGTGCGCCACTTCCTTTGGCGATGCATCAGCAACTCCCTCCCAACAGCAGCAAATATGAGAAGCAGACATATCTCTAAAGATGGGAGTTGCTCTCGTTGCGGTATGGAGAGCGAAACAGTCAACCATATTCTATTCCAATGCCCGTATGCACGACTGATATGGGCTACCTCTCCCATTCACGCACCACCC
>NW_013632299.1:0-420 GCF_000695525.1 Brassica oleracea var. oleracea
GGTGTTTGGTATGTGTTCCACAAACACTTCAACAACATCTACTCCTAGCTTCCCCGCAGAACGAAGTATACGCATCTCCTCATCCAAGTAATCATATGCATATCTCAGGTCTTTCATCTCCTCTTTCTCGAACTTGAACCAAAGCAGTCCAATTGGTGCTCGTATCAGTGAATCTTCCTTGCAAAACAGACTGAACCTCTCCCATGTGATCTCGTCAATCTTCCACTCCACATTTTTGGTGCCCGTTTCACCAACATACACATATCCTTCACCATCCTTCTTCATTGAACCTCCAAAATGAATCTTTAACTTCATTTCTGTTGCTTCCCTGTAATCAATTGCTTAAACTTTAGACAATTTCGAGAGACAAAACGAATGTAAAACTCGAAAATTTTGAAAGAATAGATCAAATCGATGACT
>NW_013632300.1:0-420 GCF_000695525.1 Brassica oleracea var. oleracea
AATCAATCAGCTTTTGTTAGAGATAGATTGTTGGTGGAGAATCTGTTGCTAGCTACTGAAATTGTCAAGGATTATCATAAGGAAGATATATCACCTAGATGCGCTATGAAGATTGATATAGCAAAGGCTTTTGATTCTGTTCACTGGCCTTTTATGCTGAACACGTTGAAAGCTTTAAATATGCCAGAGAAGTTTGTGCATTGGATTGAGCTTTTTGTCTGCACTCCTTCTTTCTCGGTTCAAGTAAATGGAGAGCTAGCAGGCTTTTTTCAGAGTAAGCGAGGTCTGAGGCAGGGTTGTGCTCTCTCTCCCTACCTCTTTGTTATATGTATGAACGTTTTGTCTCACCTACTAGACAAAGCTGCAGCGCAGAAGATCATTGGCTATCACCCTCGGTGCCAGAACATTCTGCTTACGCAC
>NW_013632301.1:0-420 GCF_000695525.1 Brassica oleracea var. oleracea
GTTATCTCCTGAAGCATGCACTATGTTTGAAAACGGCAAAAATCTTCGCTGAATCAAGTGGCTTGTTCGAGAAGCAACCAAAGATGGATGACTTATTTTCTATGCCAAGAGGTTCCACAACTTGCATGCTTGTGTTCGATTAATGAATGAAACTGTAACATAAATTCAGTGCAACATATTAACTTTTTACTTGTTATCTTGATATGCTTTTCACTTCCTTGCGCAAAGAGATTTCGAAGTGGGTCGGTTTCGAATTGGTATTAGAGTTATAAACCGGTTATTGTGACTCCGGTTAAGTCTGGTTTAGTTTCTTTTAGCTTTAACCAGCTATATATAAACACATTTGTACAGTTACTGATTCTTTGAGCTGAATAATACATTTCTTTCATTCTCGTAACAACCTCTTTCTCTCTCTCGATT
>NW_013632302.1:0-420 GCF_000695525.1 Brassica oleracea var. oleracea
TATACATAATCCAAATTGTTAAACAATAAGCCATTTAGCTAAATCCATCAAGACTATATTTTTCTTCTACAATATGGTAAAATGCAACATAGAAAAGCTGAAAAATAAAAATAAAATTACAACTTTAAAATGAAGATAAATTATTTTCAAATAAATTATTATTCTTTGTACTGAAAATCAAAAATTAAAACATCATACAAAAATTTCAGAAATTTAATTTTAGTATCTATTATGTTTTAAATCATTTTTTTCTCTTCACAACAAAACAGTGACGACAAGTAAAATTAGAGTCTATATACAAAAATATTTCTCAGACCAATAAAAATATTTAATTTAATTGAATCAATTAGTTCCAAACAATAAAAAATATCACAATAGGAAAATAAAATTATTTTAAAAGTACATCTAAAGCATTAATAA
>NW_013632303.1:0-420 GCF_000695525.1 Brassica oleracea var. oleracea
CATCCTTATTAGCTGGCGGCAACGAGTTATAGGTTTGATCCTTCTTGCTATTTCCACTTTTAGATAGACTTTTAACCCTGTTGTAAAATTAGTAAATTACAGACATGAGTTCAAGAGATGAAACCGAGAGTTATCTCAGAAAGGTTTTTAGCTCATCAAAAACATACCGATCGGCGTATCTTAATGTATTTAGGGTATGTTCGCATGATCCTTCGTTTGGAGAGATGCAAGAAATCATCACAGTTCTTGAGTTTCCAACAAATGAGTCACGGAGCACTTCAGTTAGTTTGCTTCCACGGAATGGAATATGTAGCTGGTCATTGTCCAGCGCGCGGATACATTCTTTGAGAGCTAACAAACTCTTATTGATTTCTGCACCTTCAATCCTAAGAAACAACCATAGTCAAAAAGAACAGTTCA
>NW_013632304.1:0-420 GCF_000695525.1 Brassica oleracea var. oleracea
TTGTTGACATTGGGCATGTAAGCTATTTTTATAAGACAAGAGGAGTGGGCAGGTGGAGTTGTTGTTGCCGCCTTTGTGTCTCTTGTATCTCTTGTTATGGATGTGTTTGTTTATCTTTTATTTGATGGGTAATATGTAAACAAAAATCATTGTTAGTTATATTTATCAGAGTTCATAACTTACTCTGTTTTTTTTTTGTTTAGGTAATTTCACTGATCTTGGTTGTCTTCTTCGTCTTCTTCGTTGCGAAAGTAAGTTTGTAAATTGTGAAATAGCTGGCCGTGTAGTTTGTATTTGTTTAGCTGACTCGATGTATGTGTCGTTGCGAAAGTAAATTGTTAAATAGATAGTCGTGTAGTTTGTATTGGTTTATCTGACTCGATGTATGTGTCGTTGAGTTTTAGTTGAGGTGATTGGTTT
>NW_013632305.1:0-420 GCF_000695525.1 Brassica oleracea var. oleracea
GTAAACAATTTTGGACAAAGCAAAATGATATTCATCCACAGACTCAATGTCCTGGAATCTGAGACTCATCCATTCATGCCTGGCCTTTGGTAATAACTCCATTGTGTATCTGGATTTTAATTTTGTCCAAAGGTCACGAGGATTCTCAATATTTAGGTACTGATTTCTTAGATCCTCAGTGAGATGATGGCGCATAATTGTTATGGCTCTTAACTTTTCACTTTTAGTTGCATAATCACCCTGAATGATACTCCTACCGAGTCCTCTCAATTTCAGGACAACTGAAGTGTTCATTGCCCATTCTAGATAATTATCTCCAGGGAGATTTAGGACAACATAATCCAAGGGCTCAAATCTCGTCATCTGAAATCAAATTATCAATCAATTCATGATTTAGAATTCATGCAACCAATTCAAATA
>NW_013632306.1:0-420 GCF_000695525.1 Brassica oleracea var. oleracea
TAAGCTTAGCATGAACTGGTGATTCCCAGAGGTGGAATAATAGAACTTCAGCAATCGAAGTTTACACATCTTATCAAATACAGTAGGACCCAACTCACAGGTCAAGTCAGACGCATCTAGGAAAATGCCCTCAATCGCGTCCGTTCCCTGAGAAAGGCAATCACATTAGTAGGGGAACATCAGCTTTGAAATCTAAATAAATAATAATCATGAAATATCACATATATAAACTTACTGAATTGTTAGTCAATACATTAGTGATGTCACTAGGGTCCCACAACCTGCTACGCTCGCATGGATCCTCATCTTCTTCATGAACAAGAAATCGACCAAATTCTTGAAAAGGAATAGGCATATCTATCCTATTGTCGCAAAGGCTAATGAGAGACTCATCTATAAGATCACAGATTCCCAAGTTTG
>NW_013632307.1:0-420 GCF_000695525.1 Brassica oleracea var. oleracea
ACCCATAGTTTTACAAAAGGTAATGTAATGTCACCATAAGCGACAATACATAAGAGATTAATAAAAAATACATAATAAATTACATCAAAAACAAAAGCAAAGGTGTCAATTTCTCATCCATCTCAACCCATCTTTATTTAGAACCGCTTTGCTCTTCTCCGAAATGATTCAACCTAAAGCAAGCCCTTAAAATTATTTTGTTTGGCTATATAAGTTGTAATCATTTGTAATAACATCTTAAGAGATAAAGTTAATTTCTGAAACTTGGGTCATCTTCAACGATTAACTCCTCCAAAGTAAGCTTATTGGAATCTCTTCTTATTTTTATATTTTTTGTCACTGATTGGAATCTCCTCTTACACCAACCAATAATAGTGCTTTTCGTTTCTCTAAGCTTTGTGTATCGATCTTCACTTAATT
>NW_013632308.1:0-420 GCF_000695525.1 Brassica oleracea var. oleracea
ATCTATCCCATTCCAACCAGAGAAGCATCCTAGGAGTGTATTATTTGGTATCAGAGCAAATCTCTGGAAGGAAGTTTCTAAACTCACTATTTCTATTTTCAATTTCGAAATTTTCTTATGAACCCTAGATCTGGAAAAAACAAAAAAAAAATGTGAAATTGTTCTAATCTGTTTAGATCTGTTCTGTTTGGGTTTGTGGTCGAAATTCTCTGTCTAGATTTGAATCTGATTCGATTTGGGCTTGAATAGGTTGAGATTCTCTTGATCTATTTGAGTTTTTGGTCAATCTGTTCTAGATCTAATCTCAGGTTGAGTATCTGATTATTGTCTGATTTAGGGCTTGTTATTTTCAATCTGAGTTCAATATTGACATATCTGTTGTTCTGTGCTTTGAATGTGATAAATCTGAGAATTTTTATT
>NW_013632309.1:0-420 GCF_000695525.1 Brassica oleracea var. oleracea
TTTTAAATATATATATATATATATATATTTAATATTTATTATTAATTCTAATTTTTTTAAAAAAAATTATGTTTCAGCAAAAGTGGCATTGGTCTTTGGGAATCACCGAGAGGGTGAAGGCGGAATTCGTTGCAAAGGCAAAGATACGCCTCTGCAACACAGTCTTTGATTGGAAGGACAAGTGGGAGATCTACGAGTACGAGGGAAAGCCCACTGAGCTCACGACGGATGTGTGGGATGGCCTCATCGCCTATTGGGAGCACCACTCTTCGATCAAAAAGGCCAATTCGTGCTCGGCTTCTCGAAGGACGAAGGATAAAGATGGTCATTTGCCCATGCTTCACAGAATCGGACAAAAACCTCATGCAGAAGTCCGTCTAGGAGCTGTAAGTTTTGTTTTAAATATATATTTTAAAATAT
>NW_013632310.1:0-420 GCF_000695525.1 Brassica oleracea var. oleracea
TCAACTGTCGCTATATTATGTATATGCTATTTGAATTGGAACTATATTTGTATTTCTACTACTCTATGTAAAATATATAGTATGGTAATACGATTTTTGCATTCTCCGTTTGTTTAACGTTGTTTCTTTTACACTTTCGTTTTTCATCTATTCCTCTCTCTGCATATTTTTCTTCTTTTGATTTTCATTTCACGCGCTTCCAAAATTCTCTCATTGTTACTATGGGTCACAAAATCACCATGTCGTTTACTTTATGTGAAGGAACCGGGTACCTGTTACTAAGAAGAGTATAACCGGCTGGAATGATGGCAAAAAGACAGTCACTACATTCTGTCAAAATCATGTTCATTCTCTTGATTTCTCTATGAAATATGGCTATTACGAAAATAAGCCTTTTTTTTCTCTCTCCCTCTAACCATC
>NW_013632311.1:0-420 GCF_000695525.1 Brassica oleracea var. oleracea
TGTTGTCTCATGGTCCTGAACATGGCCTCCCATTCCGGATTTGTGGCTGCTATAACGTCCAAGAAGTTCTCGAGACCAGTCATACGAGCTGTGAACGACGATTTTGTCGAGGCCAACTCGTTTTGTGTCGACGACAGCTGATGTTGTGTCGTCTCCAACACGTCGCGCAGCTGAGAGACTTCATCATCCCGTCTCTGGCCATAAGAGGAAGTCGCTCTCGGAACATCGTTGACGGAACCAATCCCCAACACACGTCCCTTTTTCTTGGGAGCGACCTTAAAAAACAATAAAATATATATTAAAATTTAAATTTTAAAGTAAAATGGAATTAATAAAAAATTTATATAAAATTTACCTCCTCATAAATTCTATTCACTTCTATTGTGGATAAGACGACGGGTGATCCGTCGGCGGACTCCT
>NW_013632312.1:0-420 GCF_000695525.1 Brassica oleracea var. oleracea
TTCATCGAGCTTCGCCTGGATCTTGTCCAGCTACCAGCTCGCTTGTCTTTAGGTCATACGACCTGACTGGTGCGTTTCCTCGCACCGCAGTCTGTCCGGACGATCCTATCCAGGATCGGGGACATGACAAGTCTCCCCCACTTACGAAGGATTCGTCCTCGAATCCAGTGGTGTTAACCTCTTGTCTCATGACAAAGGTTCCATACGAACTCCATTGTACCCGGAACATGGAGCATGCTCGATTGGTTCTTTCTAACCAATTCGTTGCATCTCCCACCTTGTTCCTTCTCACTGACCCCGTCTTGGTCATCATATACACAACAAGTCTCCCCCACTTGATAGAGATTTAACCCAAAATCTTATCAAGTGGCCAATCAAACACCCATACAAAGACATGACTTGTGTCACTGACCCAACTCT
>NW_013632313.1:0-420 GCF_000695525.1 Brassica oleracea var. oleracea
TGTGTGATCATTTTAAGTTTTGTAAAACATAAGAAGCAATGCTATGAAACTATGATAACTGTGGGGTTTTGTGTGTTCATGTAGGTGATGAGTCTGTTGGTTTTATGTGTTCATAACTGAAACTTAAGCAATGCTCTCAACCATTTATTTAGCTTGTGCTTCTGTGTTTCTCTTAGCTCTTCTCATTCACGAAAAGTTTACCTTTCTTGAGGTTTGTTTGTTTCTGCTCTTGTTAAAGAAGCTGCAGTTTTTGTGTTATTGTAAACTGGTAGCTTTTTATTAAAAAAAGTGGGTGACTCTGTTTCTTGATAATTGCTTTTTGCAGCATTCATATTGAGTTTGGTAGCTTTTTTTCTAAAAAAGTGGGTAACTCTGTTTCTTGATAATAGCTTTTTGCAGCGTTCAAATTGAGTTCAGTGC
>NW_013632314.1:0-420 GCF_000695525.1 Brassica oleracea var. oleracea
ATCATCTCTCAATATAACACCAGACCACTCAATCTTCCCCCAAATCTGGCTTTCCTCGTGCCTTTCCAAGGAAATCTCAGCAGACTTAAGCTCCAAACCCTCAGGATATTCAAGTTGGGTGTTCCAAAAGATGACAATGTTGCCAGAAGAGTTGCAGCTGAGTTTGCTAATATCATATTTGACCTTTCTCTGGGTTGGTTTACAGGGTTCATAAACTTTTTTACCATAATCCATCACGTGTCTCAAGCCAGAGAAAGACTCTTGCAGCTCTTCCAAGCCCTTCACTTCCTTCCAATCCAATTCATCTGGCTCACACCACAGTATTCTCCCTCGAGTTCCACGACAAAATAACAAATCCCCAATGGCACACCAATCATTTCTGTTTCCGGGCTTACAATCTCTTTTTCCGCTTGTCCAGGA
>NW_013632315.1:0-180 GCF_000695525.1 Brassica oleracea var. oleracea
TTATTTTCTAACGGTTAAATTGTTTTTTTTTCAGGTTTGGGGCTAACTACCGTGTTGGCCGGAGCGTTTCGGCGACAATTAAGGGTTACTACGACGGGGCATATCCGAACTGGAGCAAGACACCAAATCACGTTAAGATCACGTGGTTTAAATGTTTTGCGGTAAGATTTTTAAATTTAA
>NW_013632315.1:309-420 GCF_000695525.1 Brassica oleracea var. oleracea
GGCGGAATTCGTTGCAAAGGCGAAGGCAAAGATACGCCTCTGCAACACAGTTTCTGATTGGAATGACAAGTGGGAGATCTACGGGTATGAGGGAAATCCCACTGAGCTCAC
>NW_013632316.1:0-420 GCF_000695525.1 Brassica oleracea var. oleracea
GTGGACCTCGGTTATCAATCTCTCTTGCATTCGGTAATGCCATATATCAGACATTGTAGTCCTTTATCCATATCTTGACGGCGTCCCATGACCTCTCTGCCGTGGATCATATCACACACTGAATATACATTAGGTCATGGACTTCGATCATACATTCTTATGGACTGCAACCTATTGGTATCTGATCGAGAAGGATAGATTAAATGTCTCCTCTCAGCCTCACATCAGCAGCAGACTGTTCTGCTATGCCAGATCCTTATCTAAGGGATCTGATGTTGGATTGGTCTATCCGGAGAACATGCTATCCGAGGTAGCAAGCTGAGGCAATCTTAATTACCTTTCTTTGGGCTGATCTTTCTTTTCCCCTAGCCCGTACCACAATCTAGTCGGTCCATGCTAGTGTCACAGATCTGTATAAAC
>NW_013632317.1:0-420 GCF_000695525.1 Brassica oleracea var. oleracea
GAAAGATTTTTTAATTCCACATCTTTTGCAAGATGAACAGCTCCTCCTACAGTTTCAAGAGCATTGGGGAATCTACTAAAAATGATTGACAAGCGTAAGGATGACAAATAAAGCAGGAGTTACATAACTATTGTTCCAAAAGAAAAATGAAAAAAGGTTGCAAACCTGCTTAGTAGCACAAAAAGTAGTCCTCAAAGTCCAATCTCACAAAGACGCCACTAATCAAATGGTAGCAAAAAACAATATAAATAAACATATTGCTACATTGATAATATGCTAAGTTGTGTGTTACAAAAGCTCACCTTTTGGCGCATTGCAATGGCACCATCACGAGCATGATTTCGCAAGCCGCTATTGAGTTCCGCAACAATCATTTCTCTTACAGAAGCCACCGAATGAATAGTGTTAATCAACTCCATA
>NW_013632318.1:0-420 GCF_000695525.1 Brassica oleracea var. oleracea
TCCGGTCCTCTTGAACTTCCATTTGCACATTCTTGGACAACCATCAGGACAGTTTGGAACAGGCTCTCTGAATCTATCTCTAAGGACAGGGATACATTCAAATGCTAATATCTGCACATCATTTCACACAATCACATTAGTTATATTATAACAAATATGCTTATGAAAAATACAATTCATATACCTCCAAAGGGTTGATAAACCCAGGAAATACCCACTGTGCCTTCTCTGGGATCCCATCACGAAACTGATCCCTCACATGAAAAATATCCTTCATGCAATCATCAAATGTGTAACGGCCCCATGAAAATTCGGTGCAAAGCTCCAGATTTTCTGCTGCTTGGAGAATGAAATACCCAATGAAGTATCCTCTTTTTGACCTTCCTCTTAAAACTCTAGCCAAAAAGTAAAGAACTGCCA
>NW_013632319.1:0-420 GCF_000695525.1 Brassica oleracea var. oleracea
ATATATTTATTAAAAAAATTTAATATCTATAAAACTTTTTTTGTGATAAAAACTATTATTTGGGATTTTTTTTTTTAAAAAACTATATATATATAATATATATTTCTATATTTATTTAACATTTTTAATATTATTAAAACTATTTTTTGTAATTATTAAACTATTTTTTATTTATTAAAACTATTTTTTGTAAAACTATTTATTTATTTTTGATTAAAAAATATTTTTTAAATATGTTTTTTTATTTATTAAAATTATTAGAACTAATTTTTAAATATGTTTTTTTTTAATTTACAGGTCTAATGATGATCAGACCTGACCTCGACAGCGTCGTGGTCGTGGTGGTACGGGGAGCCAGTCTTTGGATTCCTGTCAGATTCAGGATTCCGCTTCGTCCCACAGCTCCTACCATACATCTCC
>NW_013632320.1:0-420 GCF_000695525.1 Brassica oleracea var. oleracea
AAATAGAATCAGAATGACAAGCATTAAATATCTAACAAATTAGATTATCGTTGACTCAAGCAAGAAGAAGATTCAGAGGGGTACTTGAGCAGTTTCCTATAAACCTTATCAAACTCCAATGATTGTGCTCTAGAAACAGAGCTCCTCAAACTTGGTAGTGTAGGCTTTCATATTCATTTTTTTGTTTGATTTGTGAGTTTTTGAAAATTGGAATAGATTATCATATTTTTAAACTTCATATTGATTTGCATAGATGGATGAGACTGGGATCAAGGTTTCAGGGTGGAATTACAAGTCTGTCGGAGAAGTTGAACGAAAGCAGTAAGGGACTAAGAGTGTTCAAAATGGAGTAGGAAATGTAAGAAGAAGGGAATCCCTATAAAAAATCTGATGGCTCAGAGGAGGAGGAAGAGGCGAAGT
>NW_013632321.1:0-420 GCF_000695525.1 Brassica oleracea var. oleracea
AACTTCTTTTCTGTGATTGTAGGTATGTCTGAGGAGTTACCAAAGCGCTTGTTAAAGCCGGGTGAAGAGACCCAAGTGCATCAGATCAATAACAACTGCAAGATGGTACACTATTTCAAAAGATTGATGGAGTGGTTGCCAAAGGAGTTGGAGACAATGAAGAAAGATCCCTGTTTTTGCTCAGATTTTTAAGCTGTTCGATAATGGTTTGGGATTCTCGGCGGGAGTGATACACGGCTTCTTGTGTAGGGAGCTGTTGACTTACAAAGATCATGAGCTTTGGTTTCTCTTTGCGAGAGGACCTCTCCGATTTTCATTGCTTGAGTTCCATGCAGTTACCGGGCTTCAGTGCGATACTAGTCTCTCACTTAATGAGTTGGTTGACTGGGATGATGATGGTGGTTTCTGGAGCTTAGTGAT
>NW_013632322.1:0-420 GCF_000695525.1 Brassica oleracea var. oleracea
GATTGTTTTGTTTTTATGTAACTTGACTTTCATGTCTATGTTTCCGCAGAGAGAAGGATTGCACACATGCAAAACATGAATGCAAATGCTATGGAGAACAATGGACAATGGCAGCCACTAACTCAAGGTTATAGTTTCCAAGTTAGGAGATTGTTTTGTTTCTTTGTAACTTGACTTGTGTGTTTATGTTTCCACAGAGAGAAGGTTCACGCACAGGCAAAACATGAATGCAAATGCTATGGTGACCTATGAACAATGGCAACCACAAACTCAAGGTTACAGTTTCCAAGTAATTAAAGAGATTGTTTTGTTTCTATGTAACTTGACTTGTCTGTTTATGTTTCTGCAGTCAGACACATGCAAAACATGAATACAAATGCTATGGTGAACAGTGGACAATGGCAGCCACAGACTCAAGGT
>NW_013632323.1:0-420 GCF_000695525.1 Brassica oleracea var. oleracea
TATGAATACAATTTATGTATTTTATATTAAAGAAGGCTGTCCTTCGGATATCGTCCGAGTTCTTCAAAGTGATCTTCTCCAGGTATGGAGTAGCCATACTTTGTCATGTATACTGATTATATTGGAATGCTTCTTTTCTCTTTCTGCTTATATGTTCTGGAAGTCCTAAATATCTACCAAAGCTTCATATATCAGTTATGCCAAACTACTTAGAAATGCTATCTTGAATGTGAGAAGGAATACCTTTGGTGAAATGAAATCACTGATATTGTATATTTTATTTCTTGTCCTGAAACTCTTTGGTAGATGTTGAGAAGGTGAGAAAGGCCATGTTCCTCTTCTTATGTTGCCTAATTAAAAACTAAGGAGTCACTAGTGAAAAGTAAATGAGACATAGCAGAACACTAATACACGAAGTCA
>NW_013632324.1:0-420 GCF_000695525.1 Brassica oleracea var. oleracea
CCTCTCGCAGCGACACAGCAAGGTCGCTCCCGAAGCATGGAGCGACTTGTCGGAGCGACGAACGGAGGTCGCTGCGCATCTTATTTCTGCTCGAACTTATGATTTCTCAAGGGCCTTTTAGTCATTTCATTATGCACGTTTTTATTTTCTAAACCTATGTTTTAATACTCTGTAAGCCACCAGGAGGCAGATCATCTTTTGTTCTTAAGAAAAACCACCAAAAACCTTTGGAAAGTCATCTCTTGAATCAATTGATCAGTTTTGTTATTGAAATTATGTGTTCTTATATCTATTTTCTGTGTTTCTCTACATGATAAATCTGAAATCCAACATGGGTTTAAGAGGAATCATGGAGATTAGTGAGTAATCACCCTTTGAATTCATGGGTTAGGGAGATTAAGGGTGATTAGGTTAGAACTA
>NW_013632325.1:0-420 GCF_000695525.1 Brassica oleracea var. oleracea
TATGTAGCACGGGGACGTCTATTTAGGTGCCGTACCGGTACCGGAAATGTTTCAGAGACGGGTACTTCACGGGGACAACACTGGTACGGCTTGGGGACGGTT
Organism: Brassica oleracea var. oleracea; assembly: GCF_000695525.1. Classification (NCBI taxonomy): domain Eukaryota; kingdom Viridiplantae; phylum Streptophyta; class Magnoliopsida; order Brassicales; family Brassicaceae; genus Brassica; species Brassica oleracea. Next base: position 103 of record NW_013632325.1, read on the forward strand.
AGAGAACATAGCTATGAGTAAGACTAGTTTTCACGGGACATAATGCTTGTGCAATTGTTTTTTAACTGTCACTGCTATCTTGCTTCTAATTTTAGTTGGCAAAATAGACATATTATAGTAAATTATATCTAATTATGTTAGATTCACTATATAAATTTATTTTTGTAGAAATATTTTATATTTTTTACTAGTATATATTTGCCGTACCCGTACCCATAATTTTTAAATTTTCCTGTTTCCCGTCTCCGCTTCCGTCCCCGTATCCGTCCCGGTGCATCATAGCTATCTATAGCTTTTCACACAAATAGGAACTTGCGT
>NW_013632326.1:0-420 GCF_000695525.1 Brassica oleracea var. oleracea
CGGGATTTGTTTGCAAGTAGGATTCCGTTACAAAGATGAGTTATGTTTTTGCGATGTTCAAGAAAATTGCTAGAATTGGATTAGCAATTAGGAGAATTATTAGGAACCTAGAGCCGCAGTGAAATTATCGATTTATTATATATTTGCATTTTATACGGTATTTTAATTTTTGGATTTAGTTATAAAATAATTTTGATGAATTATAAAGTTAGATATATAAAACATAGCAAAAATTAGATAAATTTGTACTGACTTTAACCAATTTAGGTCGATTTAAACCGATTTGAATCATATAAAATAGATTTTTAAGAAATTGTTTTGAATAAGGGCAATTTTCAGTCTAGAACACTGTCTAGACCAATTTTAAAAACATATAGTGTTTTTGGATGTGAATGCTCTTTGTCTGAAATTTTATGTTTT
>NW_013632327.1:0-420 GCF_000695525.1 Brassica oleracea var. oleracea
CTCGGACGTGTTGGGTCATCGACCTCAACCAAACACACTCTCGGCTGACCTCATGTATGGCCAAGATTTTGGAGTGATTAGATGAAGTGGCCGCGATGGTTTGTTTCATGGAACGCCATCATTTGGCCGTACCTCCATGTGTAAAGGCATATCATGTCTGTGATCGAGCTTGATGTGGATCTGATAAATAACCAGCATCAGCAAAGCCAACTAAACCATCTTTGTTATGGTTAGTATAATATAGACCCAAGTCTTTCGTTCCTTACAGGTAACAAAGAACATGTTTGATCCCATTCCAATGCCTCTGGGTCGGATAGGAGCTAAACCTAGATAGTAGGTTCACGGCAAAGCTTATATCAGGCTGTGTGTGATATGCCAAGTACATTAAAGCTCCTATGGCACTGAGATATGGTATTTCGG
>NW_013632328.1:0-420 GCF_000695525.1 Brassica oleracea var. oleracea
ATTGAATCATTTACAGCAATTTAATATGTATTTTTTTTTATCAAATGAGACTTTTTATAAAGCTAAGCTTCACTAATGAAGGCTAAGTTTACATATGCTAAGGCTGATTATGCAAGTTTATCAGCAACCCCATTACACAACCCGGCAACGAAACAAAAGCACAGAGAATTAAAGGAAAAGCATGAAGACGAGATAGTCTCCAAAATATTACACAAGAGGAGTTGGAAGTAAGGAGAGAGAACAATTTAATTAAACCAATATAATCGTCTATTATATACTATTATATTTTTATATATAAATATTTTTAAACAATATATTGTTGAGAGTTTCAAAATAAATAAAAAATATATATATATAGTTATAGATATAAAAGTTTAACCTACGTCAATAAATTTATTTTTGCATATTATATAGTTTACG
>NW_013632329.1:0-420 GCF_000695525.1 Brassica oleracea var. oleracea
GAGAGCGGATAGTGACACCGGCCCCCAAGGAGGAGTGTTACGAAAGTTAAAAGAAAAGATGAGCCGCTTTCGTTGAAAATATAAAAAATGTGGGGCCCGCTGCACTATTTGCACAGTAAATTTCCTTCTATATATACGAACGTTCGCGTTCGTTTGTAAACACACTGAAAACTCTTCTCTTCCCTTTAATAAGAAACACTCTCTCTCTATATCAGTGTTATCTTCTCCTACGGGTATAAATTTTTACTCTTATTTAAATTTCTCAATACTATAAAATCATAAGTTATTTTATAACACGTTATCAGCACGATCGTTTTTGTAAAGAATCTCAATATTTTCCTTCCTTACAACTTCAATTTTTTTTTTTTTGGTTCAAATTAGGGGTGTTCAATCCGGATATCGGTTCGGTTTCGGTTCGGT
>NW_013632330.1:0-420 GCF_000695525.1 Brassica oleracea var. oleracea
GACAATAACATGTCCGGTTAAGTTTGCCAACTAAACCGGATTGATAATAGAATGCTATTGTAATGACTGAAAATAAAAGTGGAAAATCTAAAAGGTAAATAACAAACATGATGCATTGCGTGCTTCAGATCATAAACTTCTATTTTTTTGATCAAACACTATTTACCAATTTATACAGCCTGGTTAATAGGTGTAGAGTATTCATGAGGATGGTAAAGAATATTTTATTCGAGCGCATCCAGTCGAGAATACATTGGTGATAGAATACATTGTTGCATGCCATGACTTGTTAACGTTTTTCTTCTGGGTTCCATATGTTGTTGAGTGATATGTTTTTAATATGTTGTTTGCAAACTGTGAATAATAGAGTACCAACCAAAGAGGATAATATTAAATGGAGTTGTAATAATGAAATTGTAA
>NW_013632331.1:0-420 GCF_000695525.1 Brassica oleracea var. oleracea
GTGCATCGGGATGCCCAACTTCTCTACCAAACTGCTCTTGATAAAGTTGTGAGTGCTCCCTGTATCAAGTAATATCCAACCTCTTCCTGTCATGATATTAGCTTGTACTTGAAAGGTTCGCTCGTTTTGTTCCCCATTCATGGCGTTTATGGAGATTTCTAACTCGTCTTCCTCAATCCACTCATCGTCTTGATTATCTCCCTCCATGACTGGCATAATATGAAAGAGAACTGGAGTACAAACATTGCCAGGCGTGTATAAGTCATCGCAATTGAAACAAAGCCCTTTCGCTCTTCGATCCGCCATCTCTGCTGGCGTTAGTTTTTTCCAAAATTTCTTCTGGCCCATTTGCTTTTGAGGTCCTGATTTTGTTGTTTTTACTTCTGATCCTCGATTCTCTTGCCGAGCTGATACACCAAG
>NW_013632332.1:0-420 GCF_000695525.1 Brassica oleracea var. oleracea
TTACGTTGATGATATTGTGGGGTCGATGGGAAGCAAACACAGAAGAAAGGGATTCTGGTTCTGGTTCTGGAGAAAGCTAGAGTTTTGGGAGTGAAGCCGGAGAAGGAGATTAGAGATCGAGTTTGGGCTGACATAGTAGATAAAGAAGAAGGTGATGAGATTGCATGCGGAGGATGACATCGGCTTCGCCACGAATCAGACTCGTCGTCTCCTCCGAAGAACAAGAGAGAAGAGAGAAAAGAGAAGAGAGAAGCGGAGAAGATGAAGAAAGAAAGAGACAAAGAAAAAAAAATTTAATTACTCCTCCTCTCCTCTTTAGAAACCATTCCATAATCGGTCCCGAAAATCCTCCATTAACGATCGATTACATCTTGTTTAATTTCTTTTTATTTAAATAAATGCATCATTAATGTATAAAAC
>NW_013632333.1:0-420 GCF_000695525.1 Brassica oleracea var. oleracea
TCTAAACAGAAACAAACCTGTGCTGGATCACTTAAGAGTCTTTGGATTATACACTTTTGTGTATTAGAGTGTGTTTAAGAATAATCAGATTGTTTTGTGTAAGATTAAAGAGATTAAGAGAATAAGTAGAGAGAGAATAGAGAGAATACTCAAAACTCCATTAATTAATTTAATGTCTCAGATACAAGTTATATATGAAGAGATAAGGATAATACAAAGATGATTTCGAAATCATAAGCATGTGAAGTCAAGGGATAGGCTGTAAAGATGCTTCACATGCTTGGACAGGCTATAAAGGTGCTTTACCTTTCCAGCTATGACCAGACCTTATCCAAACTACTCCTTCCTTATCCAGACTTCCTCTTGGGCATGTTCCACTCTCCAAAGGGATGCAAAGTAACTTCCTAAGCTTTTAACTTA
>NW_013632334.1:0-420 GCF_000695525.1 Brassica oleracea var. oleracea
GACCCGTAGCTATATTTTTGCTATAACTTTGCTAAGGATAGATTGTAATTAAATATTGTGGCTATTAGATGCGGAAAATCTTTCGTTAAAAACGTTGCCAATGAGCAACGGACAATGTGGTGGCCATGCCGTCGCTATTAGCTATGACCATTGTTCTCGCGAATCCGTTGCAAGCTAGCTATGAATTGGCAACGGTTCACATTTAGCGTGGACGCTGAGGCCACCTCTTCCATCCTTCACCATCTGTAGCTTTTTATTTTCTTGCTACGGATTGTCCCTCCTAGCTACATAAAATTCTGTAGCTATATCACTGATTTCTTGTAGTGATACTTGAGTACACAAAAGGAGAATTAGTTACCAGGGAACTGTTTCTGTGTCGCGAAAAATGAAAAGAGGCTAGAAAAACAGTTTCATAACCAA
>NW_013632335.1:0-132 GCF_000695525.1 Brassica oleracea var. oleracea
AGACGAGAATGCATGGACTGATATCGTATCGACGTTTCGGAAAAGCTTGGTCGCTACGTAGCGGCCGAGCGGAATGGACGTTTGATCGCTACGTAGCGACTGAGCTTTGGCTCGAACTCGGTTGCTACGTAG
>NW_013632335.1:202-420 GCF_000695525.1 Brassica oleracea var. oleracea
TTCCGCAAAGCTTTTCGTAAAGAAGAATCTATTTCGAAAAAGTATTTGTCGAAGAAGTTTTCTACGCTTTTCTTCTTCGGGGATTTGGACGTTAACTTCGTCGTAACCGTTTTTGACCCCAACATTTTGCTTGAGGACAAGCAAAAGAGTAAGTCCGGAGGAGTTAATAGACCATGAATTTTACTCACTTTTAGCCATGGTTTATAAGTGTTTTAATA
>NW_013632336.1:0-420 GCF_000695525.1 Brassica oleracea var. oleracea
TTAATTGGGTGTGTTTGTGGGTGAACTAGATGCGTTAAGGTGTTACATGAGTGGGAATTGTTGCATTGTGTTGAACTTGAGTGTAAATTGATAATTCATTTGTTAGGTTCACTTTTGTAATTTTCACTTGCAAAGTCTTGCCCTTCTTTACTTCCATCTACTTATCCCTTTTCAAGTTTTTAATTTTTCAGGTGAAAATGGTTAAGAAGACAAAGGGAAAGTTGGAAGCTGAAAGGCAAGAAGCTGAAAGACAAGAGTTTGTACTAAGAGGAAAAGCTTTAGCCTGCGAGCCAACTGGCTCAGAGACGCAGAGGACTGTTCGACAGCAGACTTTGGCTGCAAGGAAATCGAAAGAACAGGAGAAGAGGGCATGGAAAAGTGTAGCAGTTCCCAACCATGAGGAAAGTGAAACTGCGAGTG
>NW_013632337.1:0-151 GCF_000695525.1 Brassica oleracea var. oleracea
TACTTGGCATACATAATGATGGTGGGATGGGAAAGTACTTGGGAATTTCAGAGGATATTAGTGGCTCTAAATGCAAACTCTTTGCATTCCTACAGGATAACCTGATGCATAGAGTAAATGGATGGACAGGTAGATGGCTCTCAAAAGGGGG
>NW_013632337.1:289-420 GCF_000695525.1 Brassica oleracea var. oleracea
CCCTAGGCGAAATGGGAAAAGGTTTGTCAACCAAAAGAAGAGGGCGGGATTGGCTTCCATTTGATTCATGAGTTTAATCTGTCACTATTGGCAAAGCAATTATGGAGATTAGTTCAGTACCCTGATTCACT
>NW_013632338.1:0-420 GCF_000695525.1 Brassica oleracea var. oleracea
AAGGCATAAAAATTCCAAGGACCTGGAACGCGATGCATCTCAAAAAAAACTATCACTGACCAACTCGCAATCACCGAACTACGAGACGGTTTGATGTCCATAAGGAGTACGTAGGCAGTTTGTCAAAAGGCAAATTCAACTGTCCCCCCTCATCAAAAAGGGGGGGAGTGGATACGTATACTCGTATACTCTCAAACTCGAAAACATCCGATCACGCCTTCGATGTGTCCGACATATCTCAACCAAGCAAATTATCTTTTATCCGCGAAACATTTTCGAATTTCGAAAATAAATCAGCCGTTAGGAAGAAGCGGCCTTTGGCATCGTGAGACGTCGCGAGAGATGCTTCAAGGATCACTTCTTCCGAACGACAAAAATGGACACTCCGTCAAAAAATGATGAACATTTTAACACATATCT
>NW_013632339.1:0-420 GCF_000695525.1 Brassica oleracea var. oleracea
GCTCCTTTGTGGAGTATCAGACACCTTAAAAGGAAACAACAACTAACATATCAGTCACAGATTCTCTAGTGAGAGGTGCGGCTAGTATGAAATCCCGGTTTACTTAATTGTTATGTTCGGTTAAGTCTCCTTTAGCTTAACCGGATTCATATATATATGAGAACCAAATGTACATGTTGACTAACAAGAATAACAAACTTTTCTCATCTTTTTCACTCTCTCAACGCGATCTCGAAGCTCGAATCTCCATCTTCATCATCTTTGATTTTGAGTTCAATAATACAAAATATTTCTCAAGTTATGATATAAAAGACCATAATCTTGACATGTGGTTTTCATTTTGGGTTTGATTAAGCAGAGATGACATTTATATAGAATGAAAGAAAACAAAACAGAAAGCTAAAGAATCGCATTTGAGCA
>NW_013632340.1:0-420 GCF_000695525.1 Brassica oleracea var. oleracea
GTTGATCCAGAAGTTCTTACGGCTCAGCTGAAGGACAAGGATGATCAAATATTTGCGTTGGAGACCCAGATGGCAGCTCAACAGGCGGGCTATGAGACACAGAAGAGGCTGAACGAGCAGATGATGGAGATGATGAAGAGGATGTACCCGAGTGTTCCCGAACATTCAAGACCCGTTGTTTTTTTTTTTTTACCAAAAACTCGTAATGTTTTATTTTTATTTGTATAACTTTGAATTATCTAATATGTTTTCAGTTTTAATTTTAATTTTATATTTTCGAATTTAAATTTCAAAAATTTTAATTTTAATTTTATATTTTCGAATATTTTCGAATTTAAATTTCAAAAATTTTAATTTTAAAAAAAAAAATTTGAAAAAATTAATTTTTTCGAAATTCCGAGGAAAAGCACCCTCGGAAAT
>NW_013632341.1:0-420 GCF_000695525.1 Brassica oleracea var. oleracea
TTCATTTAAATCTAAAGGAGTTGTAGATTAACTTTCTAAACTCTTAATAAGAAATGTTAAATGTAAATATGCATGTCTTTGAGTTATCTCACGAAATATGGAGGAAGCTTTGCTTACCATATAAAGTTATTGGCAAGAGGCCAAATGAACTTAGTGTTATCACCATATGATTTTTTAAAAAAAACTAGTGTCATACACGGAGTTTTGTGTATAATGATTAATTGTATCTTGAAAAAAGATGACAAAAATCATTAGACAATTGATCTCGACTAATCTAAAGAGATTATGTTCAATGTAATGACAACCTAGGATCCTTTTATTAAAGGTGTGTCATGAGATCAAGTTGTTATACCATCTAAAGGAATGTGTAGCTTGTGAATTAAGATAAGGTTTGGCGGTAACTCTACCTAACTGACTGGA
>NW_013632342.1:0-420 GCF_000695525.1 Brassica oleracea var. oleracea
GATTTTTTTTTTTTAAAAAAAAATAATTTATATATTTCTATATTTATGAAATATTTTTTTTTTAATTTACAGGTCTCATGATGATCAGACCCGGTCTCGACAGCGTCGTGGTCGTGGTGGTACGGGGAGCCAGTCTCGGGATTCCAGCCATTTTCAGGATTCTCCTTCGCCCCACAGCTCCTACCATACTTCTCCCTCTGCTGCATCCGCTCCTGCTCCTCTCGCTGCTGCATCTGCTCCTGCTCCTCCGGGTCCTCCGGGAGTGAAGAGTGTTGCGGAGTTGGTCCGACAGCCCGGTCGTGACCATCTTCCCTATCTCACTCCGTATCCAGATGGACGGGGTCAAACAAGGTAATTAAACATATTTTTTTTTATTAAAATTTGATTCATTATTAATCGTTTGTTCTTTTTATTAGGTTC
>NW_013632343.1:0-420 GCF_000695525.1 Brassica oleracea var. oleracea
TTTTCATAATACTCCCTAAATCGATGAAATAACTGCAATAAAATAACTATTTAATTGAAAAACGGAAACAACAAAGGCTCCAAACCTCTTTGAACATCATCATTTTTTAGTCCAGGATGAAACTATGCATTAAAACAATATTGTCATATTTTTTGAAATTTTCTCAAAATCCATGTTTTAACCCCTTCGAAAATTTGAGTTTTTGGTAAATACTTTATATACTGAAGCCTATAATCTTTAATGTTGTTTTAAAATTTCTAACCACATTCTACATTTGTATTAATGTATTTTGAGCCATTTTTCATGGTATATGAGAATCGTTATAATGTGTTTATCAATTAATTTAGTAAAACTTCATAATCTCCCTAAATCAATGAAATAACTACTATAAAATAACTATTTTCCTGAAAAACAGAGACA
>NW_013632344.1:0-420 GCF_000695525.1 Brassica oleracea var. oleracea
AGTTCAAGTCACAATGCCCATTATTGATGCTTTCATGCTGATTCCTCTTTATAGTAAGTTCCTGAAAGATGTTGTAGCTGCAAAGAAGAAAGAGATGGAGGGCATGATGATTCTCACTCATGAGTGCAGTGCCATCATCCAGAAGCTTGTTGTTCCAAAGAAGCTTGAAGATCCAGGATGCTTCACATTAACCTGTGCTCTTGGACCTATTGTAATTGAGAGATGTCTCTGCGATTTGGGAGCTAGTGTCAGCTTGATGCCTTTATATGTTGCTAAGAAGCTTGGTTTCACTCAGTACAAGAAGTGTAGACTTTCTCTGGTATTGGCTGATCGTTCAGTGAAGTACCCTGTGAGTATCTTGGAGGACCTCTCTGTGATGGTTGGAAAATATGAGATCCCTACAGACTTTGTGGTGCTTGA
>NW_013632345.1:0-420 GCF_000695525.1 Brassica oleracea var. oleracea
ATAAAAATATTTTTTTATTGTAGATAATGCTTGATAAGTAACCATATAGAAACACATAATTTTTTTTTTTAAATATATATATATATATAGATTCTAATACTAATACAATTAGGATAAACAAAATGATTATGTAATTATGATTTAGTTTTTAAATTTTTTACTAATAGTTTTGTATAATAGTGCAGAATGTCGTCTAGTCATCGAGGCAGTGCAAGTTCTTCCAGACAAAGAGGCCGAAATGTTTCTAATGAAACTAGAACAAAGAGTAATTTTTAATTCTAAATATTTTATTAATTTTATATATGCAAAAATATTAGCTAAAACATATATATTATAATTTGTAGAGTAAGTTTTAATTCTAAATATTTTATTAGTTTTGCGTTACATGATGTATACTCGCAACCCCAACATTCTGCACGA
>NW_013632346.1:0-420 GCF_000695525.1 Brassica oleracea var. oleracea
TTGATCGCATGTCGCAAGTCGCAGGTTGTTGTTCGTTTTGATGTCGCACGACTGATCGCGCGACCAATCACGGGTTCCCATTCAAGTCGCCCGAAAAAACAGCGACTAAAAATTAAGAAAGTGTTGCGCGACTTGCGATCTGCGACTTGCGACCAGTCGCGCGATCAAAATTTTCTTAATTTTTAGTCGCTGTTTTTCGGGCGACTTGAATGGGAACCCGCGACTGGTCGCGCGATCAGTCGCGCGACATCAAAACGAACAACAACCTGCGACTTGCGACATGCGACCAATCGCAGGTCGCATGTTATGCGACAGCAAAACGAACAACAACCTGCGACTTGCGATCAGTCGCAGGTCGCATGTCTCAGATCGTAGGTCGCGCGACACGTAAACGAACATAGTTTTAGTCGCAGGTCGCAG
>NW_013632347.1:0-136 GCF_000695525.1 Brassica oleracea var. oleracea
AGGCGTGCGAACCATTCAAGTGCTGCTCCTTCCAGGTTTTCAACGAATAGGCGGAAGTAGCCGGCATCCTTTTCGCCGTCCTTCAGTCTAGCTCTTCCCATCGCGATGTGGAAAGCCTGAAGGTGCGCTTTTGGAT
>NW_013632347.1:241-420 GCF_000695525.1 Brassica oleracea var. oleracea
CAGTCGATCGATTTCGGGGGCAGCACTAGTAGCATGATGGATTTGAGACTTTACGGCCCTCACTTCTGCCGCAGTCTTGGTGATGTAGTCGCGAAGAACGCGGATATCCGATGTCTCGTCAGTAGATTTCTAAGCCTGTCGGCGTTTACTGCGAGTGAGCTCGGTTTGTCTTTCAGCCA
>NW_013632348.1:0-154 GCF_000695525.1 Brassica oleracea var. oleracea
GAATAAATTGTCATATTCCCAAACAAAAAAACTGGGATCACCGAATTTAAAAGTGGGATAGATTCTTCATCCCAACTCCTATGAGATTTATTCAACTTCCTGGTGATTCTCCACTACTTTATGTATCCAAATCAAGCTTCTTACATAGCGGTTC
>NW_013632348.1:183-420 GCF_000695525.1 Brassica oleracea var. oleracea
TTCATCCTGGTTTGATAAGAATGACGAAGAAGTTTTCATATTCCCAAACAGGAAAACTAGGATCACCTGATTTCAAAGTGGAATAGCTTCTTCATCCTAACTCATATGAGGTTTATTCAACTTCCTGGTGATTCTCCACTACTTTATGTATCCAAATCAAGCTTCTAACATCACGGTTCATCCTGGTTTTATAAAAATGACGAAGAAGTTGTCATATTTCCAAACAAAAAAACTGGG
>NW_013632349.1:0-420 GCF_000695525.1 Brassica oleracea var. oleracea
TCGCTACGTAGCGACCGAAGTTTGGTTCGAGCTCGGTCGCTACGTAGAACGCTCGGTCGCTACATAGCGACCGAGCTCCTGCTCGAGCTCGGTCGCTACGTAGCGACCGAGCGGAATGGACGTTTGGTCGCTACGTAGCGACCGATCTTTGGCTCAAACTCGGTTGCTACGTAGCGACCGAGTAGAGCACGTGTTTGGTCGCTGCGTAATGATCCTTCTCGAGCTCTTGTCCGATGATTCGCGTTTCTTCCGCAAAGCTTTTCGTAAAGAAGAATCTATTTCGAAAAAGTATTTGTCGAAGAAATTTCCCATTTTCTTCTTTGGATGTTTTTAATGTTAACTTCGTCGTAACCGATTTTGACCTAGGTTTTATGTTCCCTAAAGTTCTATGGTAGTCTCAAAGGCGTTTTTATTTCTTAG
>NW_013632350.1:0-420 GCF_000695525.1 Brassica oleracea var. oleracea
GGATTGTTCTCAACTGGTGAAGATGGTTTCGGAACCAGAAGAATGACATGCATTTGATAGCTACCTGGAAGATATCAAGACTTTGCGACAAAGTTTTGTCAACTCAGAAATTGTTCATGTTCCTAGGACGGAGAACAAAAGGGCGGATAGCTTGGCACGGAATGCTCGGCAACAACTGTCTTTCGTCGTGCACATGGATGTAGTTTTACCACCTTAGTTTACAGAGTCTACATGAGTCTGTAAATGTTTGCTGTCAAAAAAAAAAGAAAAAAGGTTTTAAGATTAAATGGATGAGTAAACTTAAGTGTTTACATTTTTTGGCTAGCTATAAGTAGATAGCAGTAATTTCACTACTCTTTTAGTTTATTTTTGCAGTTGATTTAATTTATGGTATATATTTACATTCAAATTCAAGTTTTG
>NW_013632351.1:0-107 GCF_000695525.1 Brassica oleracea var. oleracea
TATGTATCCAAATCATGCTTCTTACATCGCGGTTCATCCTGGTTTGAATAGTATGACAACGAAGTTGTCATATTCCCAAACAGGAAAACTGGGTTCACCTGATTTGA
>NW_013632351.1:250-420 GCF_000695525.1 Brassica oleracea var. oleracea
TCACTTGATTTGAAAGTGGGATAGCTTCTTCATCCTAACTCCTATGAGATTTATTGAACTTCCTGGTGATTCTCCACTACTTTATGTATCCAAAAAAAGCTTCTTACATCGCGATTCATCCGAGTTTGATTAGAATGTCGAAAAAGTTGTCATATTCCCAAACAGGAAAA
>NW_013632352.1:0-420 GCF_000695525.1 Brassica oleracea var. oleracea
GTAGTTGGATATCTGGACGGTTTGGTGTCTTTGGGATCATTGTATTTCATTTTGATTTTAATTAACTTTTCGATTTAAGGTACTTGGTTTTTAAATTATAAACTCGTTTTTATTTGGAAATTATTTGATTAAAAGGTTTGACATTTTATTTGATTTTATAAATCGGTTTAATTCGATATTTTACCGTAAGTAACACGCCGTTCTCCATATAGGAGGTGACGGGTGTTACAATTTGAACTACCTGTCCCGTGGGCCCCAGGCTCACATCGCTGCAGCGCACCGACCCCAACCCCTCCATTAAGAGTTCTTTCTAACTCTATAATTAGGTTGTTGGTGAGCCTCGAACCCAATTTGTCCAGAATCATTCGTTTATTAGTTAGCGTTTCTGACTTTTTCTTTTGGTGTGGATGAAAATCAAGT
>NW_013632353.1:0-419 GCF_000695525.1 Brassica oleracea var. oleracea
TAAAATTAGAATTTAAATTGAAGCCAAAATCAAACTAAATCAAATTATGCATGATATATCATGTTTTACTTTGGATATTATCATCTGTATGTACAAAAACACAATTAAAAATTTGAAACCAAACCAAAATTCGAATTTAATATTGCTAAAGTTATTGTAGCATGGTTTGTAGACATATTTTTAACATAATAGTATAGATTTGAAACGATAGAAATATGGTTTAAAAAACAAATTTCCCAAAACATATAAAAGATGGGAATCCAACATGGTTGTTAATAAAATAAAAAAGAATCACGGGGTATCACTATAACAAAATAAAATTGGGGGATATAATCTGAGTTTAAGAAACTAGAGTGCTCATTTTCTAAAATGTTTTTGACTTTATCCCAACGACACGTCAATTAATCATCGGCATTTTT
>NW_013632354.1:0-419 GCF_000695525.1 Brassica oleracea var. oleracea
GATTATTTTCTGCCGCAGACTACACTCAGGCACACACAAACGGAGACCTTTAAAAAGAAAACCGTCTTGAATTGTGTAATCTCCAGTGACCGTTTGTGCAGCGTCACCAAAAATACGAGCGAAAAAAGGATCTGTGGGATAAAGATCAGCGAATGATGCAAACCCTGTCACAGATGTATGCATGGTGGTGAGAAGGCTATGGCGACGGCTCAGTGCATCGGCGACACGATTCGTTTTGCCGGACTGGTGTCGTATTGAGAAAGTGAACTGCTGGAGATAGGAAATCCAACCCGCATGGCGAGCTGAAACTTTCGCTTGGCTATCCAGATGCCGTAGAGCATCATGATCCGTAAAGAGGACAAATTCTCTATGAATCATATAATGACGCCAATGTTTGATTGCCTGGACAATCGCGTAAA
>NW_013632355.1:0-419 GCF_000695525.1 Brassica oleracea var. oleracea
GTTCACCCAAATTTTCTAAACAAAACTATGTCTTTCTACTTTGAGTCAAGGGAATGGTTGGATCAAAGGATTGATCCTGAGAGTAACTGCGTTTCACAAGTATTTCTCGGAGGCATTAACGCATTTATTCAATTTGTTTGTAATCAAGCATATTACAGGACAAAGAAACTTATACGAGCGCTAGGGTTACCCGTACAAAATATTGGTGTTTACGTGAAGAATTGTATGATATTTTGGAAAGGAGAAGATGCGAAGTTGGTCCATTGTTGGTTTTGTGGAGAAGAACGCTACTACCCGAACAATGGAAAAGGGAAAAACAAACCAAAACAGAGAATGTTTTACATGACTATTACAGATCGTCTGAAACGTCTGTACCAACTTGAGGCGACAACTTCCAATATGCGGTGGCATAAGGAACA
>NW_013632356.1:0-419 GCF_000695525.1 Brassica oleracea var. oleracea
GGTCCTCAGCGCGGCTCCTCCGTCTTGTCTTGTTTTCTCCGTCGGAAGAAGGGTCTAAAATCCATCACAATCGACGCCTCTCTCGTTCCTCACCGCGACTCCTCCGTCTTGTCTCCTCACCGCGACTCCTTTGACTCCTCCGTCTTGTCTCCTCACGAAGACTCCTCACCGTGACTCCTCTGACTCCTCCGTCTTGTCTCCTCACCGCGACTCCTCTTACTCCTCCGTCTTGTCTCCTAACCGCGACTCCTCTGACTTGTCTCCGTTAGAAGATGGATCGAAACCCACCACAATCGACTACTCTCTCGGAGCCCACCGCATCTGCTCTGTCGGTTCTCGTCTTCTCCGAGTGAAGAATGGTTCAAACCCATGACTTCCCGTGTATGTACTAACTTTCTCACTTCATTCTTGTGTTTTCA
>NW_013632357.1:0-419 GCF_000695525.1 Brassica oleracea var. oleracea
AAAAAATCCAAACCAAAAACCGTCCCGCAGTTGGTTTAGCCATGGCGTAGGCTTAGCAGACCACCCTAGATTTTTTTAACGCTGATTTATACTATTATTTGAAAAGTGAATTAGCTTAGTTTTCTTGTTCTCCATAATTTTAGGATGAGTCATTAATTTTAATAAATAATTTTTATTAGACTGATTAAAGTTGTTGATATATTTGATGAATAATTAAATAATTTATTATTTAATTGATTACAAATTAATATTACAAAAATTATCTAAAAAAGTAAAAGAAAACATATTTGAAAAAACAGAGATAATTCCATATATTTATTTTGTGAATATCTAAATCTTTCTTTCTTATCCACTAATTTGTATAATTAGTAGTATATATGCACATATAATAATTATATTCATCACTATACTAAAATATT
>NW_013632358.1:0-419 GCF_000695525.1 Brassica oleracea var. oleracea
ATTTAAAAATTATAGGTATGAAAGATCAACTAATTTACTGGATTATACTCTCTTGTTTTGTTTGAGTATTTTACAATATCTACAATACTTTCTATTTAACTAATAAGCTATTAACATCAGTTGGAAAATACAATTTTCCGCCATCTTTTAGAGTAACGGTCATGATTTATCTTCTTTAGAATTTATTAAGCCTATTCGGATTTTAAAACCTCTTCAAATGAATATTTTATAGATTTATCATGAGTTTAAAATGATTAATATGGTCGAGTGCATATAAACAATGTAAACCGTAAATGACAGTATATATAGATAATGTATCTATTTTTATTTATTATAAAGATTTAGTATATAACTGTTTAACTTTTTTGTTGAAGTACTCTCTGATGTTGTTATGTGGCTTTAATAAAATGATACAAAAA
>NW_013632359.1:0-419 GCF_000695525.1 Brassica oleracea var. oleracea
AAGACTACGAGCACAAATCTCCTTGTTCAATTCGTTCAAGAGAGGCCTAAGCAGCTCACTATTAATAGTCTTATCAAGTTTTATCACTTGAGAATTTGTTTCAAAGAGAGACTTCCACAGGGGAAGAATCTCAGACTCAATTGCTTCCCTAGCAAACCCAAATGACTCTGAAACATCCTTGACAGAACCCAGATTCTCCTCTAGCTTCTTCAGCTCTCGGTTGTATTGTTCAAAAACAGACGGTTTCACCAGGCAACCAATTTCGAGAGTGGAAACAATGTGAGCTAAACCTCTGATAGCAGAAACAAAATCTTGTCGAAACGTCCCCATCAGTTTTGATTGAGTGTATTTTCCGCCATCGATGTAGACGAGATTCTTGGGTTTGATATATGTCGCATACACGTGTTGTATGACACGGT
>NW_013632360.1:0-419 GCF_000695525.1 Brassica oleracea var. oleracea
TTCATCTAATAAAAGCGGTTTAAGAAATATGTGAATGGTGACCAAAATAATAAAAAGTGCGGGACAAATGTTTGAATGGTGTTTAACTGCGGTTTGTATAAGAGAAACTTAATAAAATTAATTAAATTTGTTATTTAAAATAGAAAACGTAAAAGTTTATATCAAAATGCTTGAATGGTGTTTATAAACTAAATAGTACTGAATATATAAAATAAAATTCTATTTGACAATAAAGTATTTTACATTTTTTATAAAGTACAAATAAATTACAATAAGAAAATAAGTTTATTTTATTGATTTTCCCATAGCATATTTGCAATATTATCTCTTATTTGCGCCATATGTCCTCCATCTGTCACTTCAATTGTTTCCACATCATCTAAATCGGTATGAAAATCAGTCTCTGCTTGTGTATTGAA
>NW_013632361.1:0-419 GCF_000695525.1 Brassica oleracea var. oleracea
CGACCAGCCTATCGGCATGTACTATATGTCGATAAGCCCTTACATTAGTGCTAACTCGTTAGCACCGGTCCCCCCTGGCCATGATATTAGAAGCTTAATAGTCTATGAGGGTGCCAAGTCGACAGCATCCCCATCGATGTCGTTGCTGCCTTCAGGGACGAATGCAATACCCACCGCTCATAGGTTCTCCTCGAACATCACTAGCCTCGTGGGTGGACCCTACTGGACGCCAGTGCCTGAACACGTGGACGAGAAGATGTTCGTAACCATGGGGCTTGGCTTAGACCCGTGCCCTCCGGAAACCACGTGTAATGGTCCGTTAGGTCAGCACATCGCTGGTTCTTTCAACAACCGTACTTTTGTGATGCCAGAAACGATTTCACTCCAAGAAGCCTATTTCTATAATATCAGTGGAGTAT
>NW_013632362.1:0-419 GCF_000695525.1 Brassica oleracea var. oleracea
GCTGCTACAAAATGAACTTTGTCTCTCTCCTGAATTTCATCAAAATTGACACATGGATTACGTCTTGAAAGTCTGTCAACTCTGCTGAGAACTGCAATCTATAAGCCACTGCCCAATCTGCTCCACAATGAGGTATGGTCCCATATACTCGACTTAGGCTTCTTTAGGTTCTGAGTTTTAGATCCTCCCTGAAATTTCTTCATTTTCAGATATAATAAGTTTTCCTCCTGAATCTTCAAATCTCTATGGCGCTTATCTGCATAACTCTTCTGAAGGTCATGGACTTCCTTAAATCGAATCTTGAGTACCTCCGCCTGCTCTAACCTCTCTTGAACCATTGATGGTTCTAAGTCTCGCCTCTCCCCCACTTATGTCCAACAAAGTGGTGTACGACAAAACCTACCATAAAGCGCCTCATA
>NW_013632363.1:0-419 GCF_000695525.1 Brassica oleracea var. oleracea
CACATTTACAGTCTCGACCAAACCAAGTCAAATACGTATGTGTATATAATATGATGAAAGTTGACTTGTCCAAATGTCATATCTTTGACCGAATATTACACAAATATATAATCACTTTCAGTTCATAATTCACGAGCATATTACAGAAACACACAGAGGACTAAACCTCGTTTATTATAAAACTGAATAAATTACATTAAAGAATTAGTCTTAACGGTTCATGCCACCTTGAAAGACAGGAGCACCCATCGCGGCGCCTTGGTTCTGCTGCCTCTGTACGTTCCCCGCCCATCCTAAAATACCAAACACGATTTTAAGGAATGCGAATATATATTTTGAGATTACAAAAAATATGCATAAGAGAAATCAATGTACCAAGATCCATATTGAAACCGCGGTTCTTGAGTTCACGGTATTGT
>NW_013632364.1:0-419 GCF_000695525.1 Brassica oleracea var. oleracea
GAGTATACGTAGATATTGTAGCTCGCTTGGGAAACAAGTGACATATATTGTATATAGCTTAGTAGTAGCTTTTCTAATTAATAATTATGAGACTCAAAATTTTGTACTCATCTTTTTGGAATTTTGTTAGGCAAGAAATTTTTCCATCAGCTTAGAGCCTTAGATCAGGAGTCAGCTATTGCTTTAACTTCCGCAGACTCACTAAAGTTTTGTTTATCATTCCTGTATTAACATTATTTTTCTTTACTCCCACACCGAAAATATATCACTTTGTTTATAATGAGGGTGATGCAATCATATATGGCTTCGGGTTTCCATTTTGGTGAAGTCTTTGTTTGGATAATAGTAATATCACCTTGATTTAAAACTCATCACTGTTCTCTTAGTTATTGTCTCATTGTATAGGATCCTCATTCTCT
>NW_013632365.1:0-419 GCF_000695525.1 Brassica oleracea var. oleracea
CCCACCTTTAGACTTCTTTCCCTGACACGAGGAAGATGGCTCTACCTTCACCATTGTCGTACGGCGACTACCCGTAATTACCACCTCATCTCCCGTCGTGGTCCTACTGGCGGAACCCTTTTTGGTGGACATCACCTTTGCCGCCTCCTGATGTGCTGCGAAAGGATCGTTGACAATGTTCCCAGACATATTCCCTGTACAAAAAGCTACTGTCAGGCACCAGGAACAAGCAAAGAATATGCGAAGATACATACTTACTCCAGAGACTGCTGCGCAACAATGCCGTCTCACTAACTAGGAAGTTCACTTGACTACGGTCTAAAGGAAGCTGTCGCTCCCGAAGAACGGTACTCTTGCCTTCCGCAGGAGCAGGATTAGTTCCAGCTGCAAAAAAAGAAGAGAACAATCAGAAAAGTGGC
>NW_013632366.1:0-419 GCF_000695525.1 Brassica oleracea var. oleracea
TGGTCGCTCTGGCTCTCCAGAAACACTCTGATATTTGAAGATAAGAAGATAACCCCCGAGGAAACGACAACAAAAGGACTTCGATTAGCCCTAGAGTGGAACCAAGCTCAAAGGAAAGAGATTACAAATAGTTCCTTACCTGAAGAATCACGAGATCGAGTCCACACAACCTCAGACAACTCTCCAATGAACGGATCGACAACATGTAAGACAGACGCAGCTTGGGACAAGAACCGTAAAAGGGCAGGTTTAGCTTGGAACTTCTCAGGCCCGACAATACCTAGTCCAGTAGAAGGCTCGCTGGTGCAGGACTTTATCGCCTCTCCTCTGGTCGCAGAAGCTTTGGCCCTGCTGACAGCTCTCGGATCGGCAAAGGATCTCGGCATCACAAAACTTGAAGTCTTTTCAGACTGTGCAAC
>NW_013632367.1:0-419 GCF_000695525.1 Brassica oleracea var. oleracea
TTTTTTTATGGATGAGAGTAACTGGTCGTTATATATTTAAAATATCAATCTTTCCTTTCTTCTTCACTTGTTATATCCCACACATTCCAACATCACAATTAAACCAATCAAAAGTTCAATCTTGGATTTATTGGAAAGAAGCTTGGAAGCTTTTCCTATCAAGCTGCAGATTTTCTAGCGTCTCTGAATCTCTCATCACCTCTTTATGTGCATCTTGATTATTGTTTGTCCGATCCTTGGGGTGCAGAACCTGGTCTTCTCATTAATCAAAGAACAAACTATTAAGCAAAGTCTGACTCAGATAGCCAACATGAAACAAAGTGGAGATCTTTTTTTTTGTGTGTGTATAAAATGGTGTTTGGAGATATGTGTACCCTCGTAGGCTATTAGACTCAAGGTCTTGATGAAGACTCAGTTTC
>NW_013632368.1:0-419 GCF_000695525.1 Brassica oleracea var. oleracea
AAATCTATTTTTCAAACCTAATTAATCCCAAACATTAAGACTAACATATAAATCTTATTCCTAAACCCTAAACACTATGCTCTAGACCCTAAACACTAAACTATAACTCTATACCCTAAATCACAAAACTAAACACCAAATATAATCTTTTCAAATATCAAACATAAGCTACAAATATAAATTATTCAAATTTTAATCTTATATGTTAACTTAAATCTCAAACCATATAATCCAAACTCTAAATCATAAAACTCTAAACTAATAATGTATTTTGAAAAGTTAGATATATGATTAAAAGGTTAACATTTAAATGCAACCCTTAAACTTCAATTCCTAATGAAAATACGTAAAGAAAATAACAATCGATTTTAGTTAAAAGTTATGACAAATGACTGAAAAGGTAAAAATAGTGGAATATT
>NW_013632369.1:0-419 GCF_000695525.1 Brassica oleracea var. oleracea
CGTAAATTAGCTCATAAATTCCTATGCGTACGAGATTCTAATTAGGATTCAAATTCCACGAACACTATGCTTAAAGATGAATAAAATTCGTAAAATGTGACAATTATTTTATATCTCATATATGTTATACATCAAATTTAGAAGTTTGAGATGCTTGGTCACCTCTTCCGGCCTATGCGATTGCAGCCTCTCCCACCCAAGGGGCTCTCTGGTTATTAGACTTCTTTGAGTCCTATTGATTCCTTTTGCAGGTTAGTTTAAGGTGGTTCTGCCATTTCAACTCTTCAAGTGTTTAGTGCAAAGCAAAACATCATTAATCTCGGGCCTCAACATTAATCTAGTTTACTAGATTAGTCCTATTATGGTATACAAGTTTAATTTTTTTTTGTGGCTTGTACAACTAATTTAGCTTCTTGAAG
>NW_013632370.1:0-419 GCF_000695525.1 Brassica oleracea var. oleracea
AATATTAGATCACCCAATTTGTTTTATCAGACTAAATCAAAACGTTGAGAAGACTATATGATCTGCTCTTTCACACTATTTCTAAAAAGGAGTATTTGTTTGTCTTAGAACACACGTAACAATAACTCATAAGCCTCTTATAAATATAAAGATTGTTTCAAAATCTAGCCTGATAAGTCTCTCATTCGCACTAATGAGATAAAGCTTCAACCACAATATACTATCTAGTAGTTTTTATTATATACTTATATTGGAAACGTTACTTGTATGAATATCTACTTTAACAATACCTGGTGGCTAATCAGGGAAGAATCGGAGCTAAAATTCTTCACTGAGGGAGGCTTTAGCTAGGTCTTAGCAAAATTAGATGGGTTGAGGGTTTGTTCTAAGTAAACGATTATTGCATATCCATGATTGTA
>NW_013632371.1:0-419 GCF_000695525.1 Brassica oleracea var. oleracea
TTGTTTCAATCTTATATTGTCTTAGATAATTTCTCTTCATGCGGGTTTGATTTGTTTATGTTTTACTAGAGAGCTTGACTATTAGTTTAGTTGATACAACACTCGCTTGATGGCACTATTTGTCTTTATGTTTTTCTATATACAACACTCGTTTGATGTAACTAAAATGTAAATTTTTTTCTTCTTATCTTGCAGATGGTTTCCTCATCATCGAGACAAAGACAGACTGGTGATGAGACAACTGATGTTCAAGTGACTTACGATGGACAAGAGCACCAAAGTACTCAAAGTCGAGGGAAGTCCATTGATGCAAATGCAACAACTGGAGTATCTGCTCAGTCGGTGAAGGTGAAGAAAGCTGTTGTGCCAAGGTCTGGTGTGTGGAGCCATTACACCCGAACCAAGGACACTCGTGACAA
>NW_013632372.1:0-419 GCF_000695525.1 Brassica oleracea var. oleracea
CTTTTGTTCTTTTAGCTTTTTCAGCATTTTTTTTTTTTTTTTTTAAGAAAGGCATTCCAATATGGATTCTGAGCATGATTGGATTCTGAGCATGATTCTTGTTACATTGAAGAAGAATATATGTTATTTGGTATATATATGGCAGAATATTTCAGCTCTTAGTAACATATGTCTAACAGGGAAGCTCCAATGTTTTCAGGTAGAAAAGAACTACTTAAATGGGAAGCTGAAGGCAATAACAGCATACTACTTCAGACAAGATGGTTGTTAAAACTAGGAATAAGACACAGATTCTTCTCACCCATCAATGCACGAATGCCACAGTATCTGCATTTGTGTCAGCTTGGGGAATTCAAGTGAATGACAATGTATTTGGAATCATAGGTTTTATGCGTTTGTATATATAAAATTTGTTTTGT
>NW_013632373.1:0-419 GCF_000695525.1 Brassica oleracea var. oleracea
GGTCGATCCTGGACGACTCTTGGGGCCTAGCTGCGATAATGAGGCACTAGAGCCTAACAGGGCCCAGCTCAGGTTTGAGAATGCTCTGTGTGCTGCCCCCAATGCTGGTGAACTTGCTGAGGTTACCGAGATGGTTAAGGCAGCCAAAGCCGATCTTGACCAAGCCCGGGTTCGAATTTCTGAACTCGAAGCCGAAGTGACGAGGCTAGGCTCGAAGGCCGATGCTCAGCAAGGAGAGATCGAGAGTCAAAAGCTCGATATCCAGGTGAAGAGCAGGAGGATCAATGATTTGGAGGCTGCTCGAAAGATAGCTGAGCATCAAGTACGTGATCTCATTGCCTCATCCCAGGATAGCCAGAAGAATAAGAAAGATGAAGTCAAGCTGGCTGTCAGGGAAGGGAAGAAAGAAGTCGCCGAAG
>NW_013632374.1:0-419 GCF_000695525.1 Brassica oleracea var. oleracea
CTTGACACTTTTTCACATTTTTTAAAAGTGGGATCCACTTACCTGCTAACGTGGCGGCTCAGAAATGATGCAACTGCCTCATTATATTATAGATTTTGAAACTGAGTTATGGACTGCTAAGGTACCTCTGTCACACCATTATATAGTCCTCCAAATGTTATTTATAATAAAAAAAGATATTTTCTCCAATCTAGTACTTCTATTGCTTCATCTAAAATAACTATTGCTAATTATTTCTATATCTAAAAAAGAAATATAATTCTTTTATATAGCATTTTATTTATTTTAGAGTGGAAACAAAATAGAGAGATCTATATTTTCTATTAAAATTCTTGTTTTAAAAGAATAAATAGAAAGATGGGGAGATGGTCTTACAACCTTTTCACATAAAATAGAACTGGCGTGTTTTTTTTTTTTTT
>NW_013632375.1:0-419 GCF_000695525.1 Brassica oleracea var. oleracea
GATATAACCCGAATCCGTACGATATATGATTACTTTATGGGTTTTATTATGCAATACAATTTTGAACCGAACACAAAGTGTTATTATCCGAACCCGACCCGTACTAATAAAATTTTAGTATAGGACCTAGAAGCGTAAATCCGAAAATCCGAAAACCCAAAAAACCCGACCCGAATGTCAACGGGTACCCGAACGCCCAGGCCTATATGTAGCTAATCGAGAAAAGTCGCCCAATTAAAGAAGGAAGATTTTTTCTATTCTTAAATTAAAAATTAGACTTAGTGAACTGATGGAAGCAAATGGTCGAGACTGGAGGCCTGGGATGTTAGAAAGGCTCTTCACGGAGGAGAAGATGGATAGGCGCTGCCCCAACATCAATGGTCCAAGCCATGCGATTGCAACCGGGGCAGGAGCACGAC
>NW_013632376.1:0-419 GCF_000695525.1 Brassica oleracea var. oleracea
ACATATATGGACACTTCTAAACACATATAAATATAAATTATATAATTGCGAGAGATTAATTCATATAAAATGTGATTTTACAGCCTATTTGTTTCTCAAGTCGAAGAAATATTTCCTGGTATATCCACAAGTGACGTAGGCAAAAGGAAAGATCAACACTTTATTAAGTGGTTGAGGAATCAGGTATTAATTAACTCAAACTCTTTTTTCATACATTATCTGTATTTCAACGTTCTCTTTATTTTTGCAGGTTGATTATGACGACGATGCAGATTATCCTAAGTGGTTACACGAAGTAATTCAATCTCCACTTGTAAAGGTCACCACATCACAGATGTATTTCACACGAGGTTATACTTTTCACACATATGGGTATGGTAGACAGCGGGCGACCAGTAACTATGGAATATGTGTGAAAG
>NW_013632377.1:0-419 GCF_000695525.1 Brassica oleracea var. oleracea
AAATTAATAAATCAGTGATATTAATTTAATTTAATATATTTATTTATTTTTAAATTATATATATATATATATGAAATTAAATTTAATATACTATTGTTGAGATTTTATAGTCAATTTCTTATTTTATTTTAAAAATTATAATTGTGTTAGTTGTTGTTTAAACAAAATTAAATAAATTAAAATATTTATTATATTTTACCAACAAAATTTTAAAACTAATACATAATGGAAATTTTTTAACATAACTTATTTTATTAATTAAATAATATACATTTTTTAAAAACATAATTAAATAATTTTTATAATATTTTATTATAGTTCCTAAATATTATAATTTATTTGATGAATAAAATTTTTTTTAACAAAATTAATTAATCACCCAACCAATACACATTAAACATCAGTTTTTGTATATTATA
>NW_013632378.1:0-419 GCF_000695525.1 Brassica oleracea var. oleracea
CCACTTTCAAATCAAGTGATCCCAGTTTTCCTTTTTGGGAATATGACTACTTCTTTGTCGTACTAATCAAACCAAGATGAATCGCGATGTGAGAAGCTGGATTTAGATACATAAAGTAGTGGAGAATCACCAGGAAGTTGAATAAATCTCATAGGAGTTAGGATGAAGAAGTTATCCCACTTTCAAATCAAGTGATCCCAGTTTTCCTTTTTGGGAATATGACTACTTCTTTGTCGTACTAATCAAACCAAGATGAATCGCGATGTGAGAAGCTGGATTTAGATACATAAAGTAGTGGAGAATCACCAGGAAGTTGAATAAATCTCATAGGGGTTAGGATGAAGAAGTAATCCCACTTTCAAATCAGGTGACCCCAGTTATTCTGTTTGGGAATATGACATCTTCCTCGTCCTTATGAT
>NW_013632379.1:0-419 GCF_000695525.1 Brassica oleracea var. oleracea
ACTTATTATTTATGAATAATTATCGTTTCCAACTATTTTGTAACCCGGAGTCACAAATCAGTGACAAATTTTCAGACATACATCATTAAAACATTTGTGACTTATTTACAACTACTTTAATTAAGGTAGTCGCAAATTAGTTACGGATAGTAGTAATATTAAAATGTACGTTAATTAGATTGATCATATGCACTTAGTAAACTAACAAACGAAAACAATAAATATAATTTGAATCAATTTGAATAATACTATTTTTATGTAATGTCTCATGGTTTAGTAAATATAAAACAAATTGCTTTTGCGATATAGGGTTAAGTGCAACTAATTTGACACTAATTTGTGCACAAGCGTGGCAGTTTAGTTATAAAACGGGGCTTATACAGTTGTTTTGTAACATATTTGCAACTACAAAATTTATT
>NW_013632380.1:0-419 GCF_000695525.1 Brassica oleracea var. oleracea
TTGGCTTGATGCGAATTAGTGTTGCTCAAAATGTTTAACACTTATCCCAGTGATTTTTCTATAGTCATCAAAGGCTTTAAGAAGTGGATTCACCAGTATTATAAAGATGCATAGTGGGTGATCAGCAGTGCCGGTCCATTTAATCTATGGGCCATAAGCTCAAAGAAAATTTTGGGCCGGACAATAAGAACATTTAAAAAATATAAAGAATTGTGAAGGGAAGGGGGCTCGAACTCCTTACATTAAGACAATATTTCTACATATCAGCCATTACGCTATAGAGAACCTTTAGAAATAAAAGGCCGGTTTAATCTATATATTATTTAGGGCCGGAAGCCCCAACTTCAAGTGCTTCCTATCAGGGCCGCTACTGGTGATCAGTCCACTAACATCTTCTTTATTCATGCCAATAACTTCAT
>NW_013632381.1:0-419 GCF_000695525.1 Brassica oleracea var. oleracea
TAAGCAAAGTCGTCCAGATTTAATTCCTAGATTATGGTCAAACCTTGTTTATCTCGGACGACTTTCTTGTTTTTCGTCTGCCTGGACGACTTTCAAGTAAGTCGTCTGGGTAAAGTTAAATATATAAGTTTCTTTTTCGAATTGCAAACTAACCTGAGAAGACTTACAAATAAGTCGTCTAGCTTTAATAAAATATTGAAATTTTTGTTTTCCCTGAGATGACTTACTGGTAAGTCGTCCAGGAAAAGTCAAATATCTGATACAATTCGGTCAAATGCAAAACTAACCCATTTATCCTAGACGACTTACTGGAAGACTTACAAAGTCGTCTAGGTTTTTTTTTTTAACAAACAAAGCTGGAAGACTTACAATTAAGTCGTCCTATTTAAAATTCAATTGCAAAAATGGCCTGTTTGGAC
>NW_013632382.1:0-419 GCF_000695525.1 Brassica oleracea var. oleracea
CATTGATTCCAAGACTCTGCTTTTTTTATTCCTCCGTTGCCGGACTAATATGTGTTACCTTACGATTCTACGTTTCCAGTTTTGTACAAAACTACATAATAAACATACCCAGAAGTCAAACAATTGGTTTAAACTATATTTATTTTATTTTGTTTAACCTCTTTAAATATGATCCAAAAAGCGTGGAAAAATCAAGCATAAATATATACGCATAAAAAAAATGTAATAGTAATATTTTACGAAAACGAAAATTCTACACCCATAAAATAGTTAAGTAAAACATGATCGTTCGCATATTCTGATTGTATGTATAATATCTATTAATACAAAAACAAAGGTATGGTCACCCTTTTATTACTTGGTAATTGTTATTAAAAATATAATGCAATTATTAAAACCAAAATTTATATTATTAATTA
>NW_013632383.1:0-419 GCF_000695525.1 Brassica oleracea var. oleracea
TACTTATATCGTGGTTATGGAAGTTTTTATCATATAATAACTTAAGAGGTGCATCTAATATCCAGATATATTATGTAATTATTAATTCAAATGTATATATTAGGACACTCATACCTAAAATGAAGATGAACTATGCGTTGTATTCATTAACAATATTGTAAGCAAAAAGAATTCAACAAAGTACCATGCAATCATATCTTTCACCACCAATGCATCGTTAATTAGTTTATATCAAATTTAAGATGTCCAACATGTCAAGCTATGATACTTTAATATTATTATTTACGGTTTACACAATTAATAATTAACTCCAATAATTAACCGATCTAATAATAAATTTTACAAATAAATATTTATTTAATCTATAATTACAAGTTCGTCTTTTTCCTCACAATATTTTTAGATTCATCCGGCTCCAG
>NW_013632384.1:0-419 GCF_000695525.1 Brassica oleracea var. oleracea
GTGGCAGTCTTACAACTAATTTGGACAAACTTAGACCAACTTTTTATTCTCTAGAAAAATTTATTAATCAGACATATAATAAATTCACAACTATCTTTATGCCTATCAGTTAATTAACTACACATATAAATATAACCTTAGACGAACAATTTTTTTTGACAACATTAAAAAGTATTCTTACACAACTTATTCTTACACAACTTATATGACCCACTGCCATATCCCTTATACAAATTAAACATAATAATAATTGTCTGCATTGTTTTGTTAAGATAGTTATACGTTGTTATGCTCAAAACATATTTGTTTCAACTGTTTTATTATTCTGTACTGTCATTTACAGAATAATATTTCGTTGGTTTTGAATTGTATGTTGGGGCATGTCCAAAACATCTATGTAGGATGATGGTGCAACGCCA
>NW_013632385.1:0-419 GCF_000695525.1 Brassica oleracea var. oleracea
CCCAGTAGCGGATCTAGAAAATAAATTAAGATGGGACAATATAAATATTATATTTTACAAAATATTTAATATAATTTAATTAATAAATTATATAATAATAATTTTTTTTCTGTAATGATTTATTATATAATAAATTTAAAATGATTGACATTAACCATTCATTATTGCATCTTATTTAATGCATTATTTAAATTAAATATTATTAACATAAGATAAGCATTTTATAATATTAAGTATTTATTTTGAGTAATGTTAAAATAAAATTATATATTCACATATAGTTTCATTACAAACGCTTATTAAATATAGCTGTTAGTTTAATCTAAGTATTATAATTAATAAATACTAAATAAATAAAACAAAATAAAGCGCACAATTTTTTTCTTCGAAAAAATATATTCTAAAAGAAAAGGAAAACA
>NW_013632386.1:0-419 GCF_000695525.1 Brassica oleracea var. oleracea
CACTGTTTCAAAATCATCTACTGAAGCAGAATATAGGACTATGTCTATTGCTGCATCTGAGATTGTCTGGTTACAGAATCTTCTGCGTATTATGGGGCTACAACAACAACGAACTCCTCTACTTCTCTGTGATAACTTATCTGCAGTCTGTCTCACGGCTAATCCTATGTTTCACAAACGAACAAAACATTTTGATATCGATTATCACTACGTGCGTGAGAGGGTTGCAGCTAAATCATTGGAAGTCAAGCACATTCCTGCTTCCCTTCAGCTTGCGGATGTCTTCACAAAATCTCTGAGTCAGGAACCGTTTTTCAAGCTCCGCAGCAAACTTGGCGTGTCTTTACCGCCCACTCCAAGTTTGAGGGGGTGTATTAGTCTATCTTCCTCAAAGACTCCAGCTGGTACAGAAGGTTTCG
>NW_013632387.1:0-419 GCF_000695525.1 Brassica oleracea var. oleracea
GATGGAAGAGTTGAAGGTTATAGCGACAGTAGCCATAATGTGGATGAAGATGATGGCCGGAGTACATCAGGACATGTATTCTATTATGCAGATTGTCCCATTACCTGGAGCTCTCATAAACAGGAGACAGTGGCCTTATCGTCTTGTGAAGCTGAGTTCATGGCAGCGACAGATGCAGCTAAACAAGCTATCTGGCTTCAAGAGCTATTGGGGGAAATACAAGGAACAGAGTGTGACAAGGTTTCGATCATGATAGACAACAAGTCAGCTATAGCATTGTCAAGGAACCCTGTGTTTCACGGCCGCAGCAAGCATATTCATCGACGCTACCATTTTATCCGTGAGTGTGTGGATAATGAGTTGATTGAAGTGCATCATATAGCCGGGACCAAGCAAAGGGCTGATATACTAACTAAAGC
>NW_013632388.1:0-419 GCF_000695525.1 Brassica oleracea var. oleracea
AGTATTAAGAATAGTCGTCAACAATGGCTTAGAAACAGTAAAATAGGTTTTCTGGTCGTCAAAGGGTATTCTGGTAATTTGTGTCTGATTATGGGCTTCAGCAATCATAAAATATGCTCAGCCCATATTCTGGCATCACTGTCGATCGACACCAATGCTGCAACATCGATCGACAGTCCTTCATCTCCTCGACAGGTTCTTCTCGCGAGGCAGACTTACAACTCTTCGGTAAAACGGCCATAACTTCTGCTACAGGATGCGGATTGACCTCAAACCGGTGGTTTTGGAAAGCTAACTCAACGCTCTATCTTGTGTCAAATATGGGCCAAATCTAACTGTGGGAAGGTCTCCATCCATAGCTAGACATCTGAAGCATCTGTGCAGTATTACATATATCAACCTATTGAGAAACCTAAACC
>NW_013632389.1:0-419 GCF_000695525.1 Brassica oleracea var. oleracea
CATACTTGCTGGTGCAAGCGATGGCTTTAGCAACTCCAGTTTCAGTTTGTCGGTTCTCGACTGCTACGGACGTGTGATGGTTCTCGTGTCTTTGACTGTCACAGCTTGCGTCCGGTCTTTGCGCACATCCCTGAACTACATGGGCTTACTTGAGCTTCTTGTGGTAGTGTGCAAGGCAATTGTGTGCAGGTTGGGCTCAGATTATGGAGTACAGAGGTTGCGGCCTGTTTTCCTCGGATAGGCACCATGTACAGGTCGCATCCGGGAAAAATAAAAGCTCGGTTTGGTTGTTGAAGCTGTGTCAGGTCGCTGCTGTTGCTGTTTGTTTTGTGGTCAGGTGATTTGACGCTATCGGCGAGTGGTTGAGAGTTGGGTGGTGGCTGTAGTCGGTTTTTTGGGTTGGTTCGAGATCGATTTTT
>NW_013632390.1:0-419 GCF_000695525.1 Brassica oleracea var. oleracea
CAAAATTGATTATATATCCGAACGGATTCAAAATTTTGGTATTTAAAGAACCAAAAGCGAGACCGACCCGAACTGAAGTATTTCGGGTACCCGATTATATCTGAAATAGATTTATATACCTATATATATTAATTATTTCTAAATTTAATGTATATTAGAAACATTCAAAATATATAATATACTTTTTAGTTGTTCAAAATACTTGAAAATATGTACAAATAGTCAAAAATACATGTCTACTATAGCTAAACTATACTCAAAACACTAAAAATACTTAAAATATCTATTGATTCTTAATTCAAATATTCAAACCAAACCAATTTATATGTCGATTTTAGGTATTTTGACACATCACTACAAGAAAACAGCGGTATTTTAATTTTATATTTTCGAATTTAAATTTCAAAAAAATTATTTTT
>NW_013632391.1:0-419 GCF_000695525.1 Brassica oleracea var. oleracea
TATGAAGAAATGTTTTTAGGTATCTTAGGTTCCTCGTGTCATATTTACCGTAAACTTTGGGTATTTTTAGGAATTTAAATATTTTTCAGGTATTTATTTGTGTTTTCGGATTTTTTTGTGCTTCAGTATTTTTTTAATTTTTGGGTACTTCGAATATTTTTCGAGTCCTAAAAACCCCAAGCCAATTTGGACCGTTACGTACCCAAAAACTATAGGTATTTTGTAGGTATTTGAATTATGGACTTTGATCCCAAAGAAATCGACCCGAATCCGAACCAGAAAATTTTAAATACTTAGATCAAAAGGAACCGTATCCATACCCAACCAGAAGACCCGATGCCCATGCCTACTCTCTCACGTTATATTTTGTGAGCATTTTATAAGAGTTACATTTGTTGAACTTGTGAGCCTTAAGATTT
>NW_013632392.1:0-419 GCF_000695525.1 Brassica oleracea var. oleracea
GTCATTATCAATAGATGGTAACCGCACTCGGTAGGTGAGAGGTGCCCTCGATCGATGGGAGGTGAGGGGGGGTCGATCGATATCGGTCTCTCTCTGTCGGTCGACTGCTGGCTCATGCGGTCGATCGATTTTAACGTAGAAAGGGGAGGGTGGGTGAGGATGTTTTTCTGCGAATTCCTCATGAGTCATTATTCGAACTGCATTACACTCCGCAGTTTATTTAGCAGATGACGTCGATCGATGTTTAGAGTAATCCGTCGATCGATCTTCGTCATGGTCTGTCGAGCGATGTGTATCCATTGACATCGGTCGACACCAATGTGATCCACCGAAACTAATGGAGATTTCAACTTCGAAGTCTCCTTCTCCAACCTTCTCATGCTTCACCACTTGCCAGAAATCATCATCTATGATGGCAT
>NW_013632393.1:0-117 GCF_000695525.1 Brassica oleracea var. oleracea
GCGGCTCACGGGCTGTTGGTTAAGAAATCGTAAGTCGGGCCTCGAGTTATGTCTTAGGTCCTTTTGGCCATCTTCTGACTCGAAACGTTTATTACGGCTTCTTTCGATAAAGAACGA
>NW_013632393.1:177-419 GCF_000695525.1 Brassica oleracea var. oleracea
CGAGCTCGGTCGCTACGTAGCGACCGAGCTTTGGCTCGAGCCCGGTCGCTACGTAGCGACCGAGCTTTGGCTCAAGCCCGGTCGCTACGTAGCAAGCGACCGAGCTTTGGCTCAAGCCCGGTCGCTACGTAGCGAGCGACCGAGCTTTGGCTCGAGCCTGGTCGCTACGTAGCGACCGAGTTTTGGCTCGAGCTTGGTCGCTACGTAGCGACCGAGCGGAGCACGCGTTCGGTCGCTGCGTA
>NW_013632394.1:0-419 GCF_000695525.1 Brassica oleracea var. oleracea
TTCTCATCCTTCCCCATCACCACACCCATAATAACGCAAAGATATATTAGTCTCACCCGATCAACCCAAGCCCAGGTATTGCTCTCTTCCAAATGCTTCTTTTTTATGATCTGCAAGTTTATTTTTCCATTTGTCTTTATCTGCTTGCTCCAAAAACCATCATCATCTTTCCATGTCACTAACCCACTGTTCTTCTCTCGCTTCACTTTCAGACCAGTGACAGCATGATACTCTTGCAATCCAAAACGCAGAGGCCTCCTAGCGAAAGTGAACCACTTCTCATGTCTCTTGCGTGTCATCAACTCCTTACACAAGAAAGAGTGTACCAACTTCGCTGAAAACTTCAGATCATTCTTCTGGATAGCCATAATACGAGAAAATGGGATCTTTCATAACTTCATCGAATTCTGGCTCCATTT
>NW_013632395.1:0-419 GCF_000695525.1 Brassica oleracea var. oleracea
CATGTAAAATCCTCAACATTCACCAATCCAAAGACCTAGGGTTTATCTACCATCACACAACAAAACCCTTTGTTATCCCAGGATTTCATATTCAAGGATATACCTATACCGACTATCAAAATGCCTTTTTCAGGGCATTCTTCATCAGACCCTATGACCACTCCTGGTTCTTCAGCTTCGACCAAAATTGTTCAAAAGCGATACCCGGATGGTTTGCAGAATGGTGGTACTGGTTCGGACCATCAGACGCAATTTACCCAACCAACTTACTTAAGATCTCTTTCGAGTTTTACAAGAAGCATATTCCAGATCAACCAATCGGACCCTGAAACAAGATTTACTTTCACATCGATATGGGCATTCCCTGGATAAGCTCATGGCACTTCCAACTAGCCCTACATCTTCAAGATATGCCCTAC
>NW_013632396.1:0-419 GCF_000695525.1 Brassica oleracea var. oleracea
AAATAAAATAAAGGAGTCAGGTTCTAGGGAGCTATGCTTCTTGAGTTAGAAGCAAAGAAAGAAGTCAGGTTTTTCTGAGTGACTCAGGACAAGCTGTTCCACAGCTATATCACTGGCATATAAGGCATCCAGAGAGTCACAGACAAGTCCAATACTTTTTCATCAGGGTTCTCCATACCAGTCATGACACGCATCCTTGACTTCACAGGTACTCTCTCAATCTACTCTCTGTTTGACAGCATATGATTCTCTTTCAAACACCGTATCTAATTGTAGTTTTTTCTCTTCTCTTATTGCAGAATCAGAAGGCTAATTGTGGTTTTGTCTCTCTTCTCTTATTGCAGACAAACTAACACAGAAGATCACCGAAGCAGCAGTTGAGTTCATTGTTGTTTCACAACACTTCTCCAACACTGATC
>NW_013632397.1:0-419 GCF_000695525.1 Brassica oleracea var. oleracea
TCTTAGACCATAGTGGTACACGAACTTGTAGTATTGATCATGGGTTTGTCCTCTCTCGCCCTTATGACCATACTATAAGGCCGTGGTGCTTGGGACAATTAAGCCTAAAGAGTTTCCCTTTGTGTACATGTTTCACAACGTGAGATCTTTTACGGGATAACTCTGTGCCTTTTCAATCTTTGCATCAAGTTTAGACTTTAGGATGGCTAATCCTATCATGCCATATAGTGTAAAATTTCGTGGTGTTATCTCAATATGGTTACCACATCTCTTGCCTCTTTATCATACTGATCTTATAGCATAGTTTTAAATCAGTAGAGATCATAAGTATAGTCTCGACCACTTTCTTTCAAGGTCTTAGGCGTTTTTTTTTTCTTAAAATCTAAAGGAACTTGTTTCCTTCCTTACCAATTGTTTCT
>NW_013632398.1:0-419 GCF_000695525.1 Brassica oleracea var. oleracea
AGAAAGCCCCAACTCTCTGCTCGTTGCCAATGATAGGATCCTTACTGATGTTAAGCCAAGCACCAATAAGGATCTTATCTTCTCTTGGAGAATATTTCCTCCTCTCAGCAGGAACTTGGCTAGGAGACTCAGCAGGGACTTGGCTAGGAGACTGAGCAGGAACTTCAGACTGAACCAATAAGGTTCGGGTGATTCAAGGTCTATAGGTATTTGACTATGCAGAAGGTTTGTGAAACCATCTATCTCTCTAGTTTTTATTCTGTGTTACTCTAGTAGTTACACAGAGGCTTAAGTAAGCCATGTTTATTTATTATACAATTAAAGTTGAGCAGTTTGGAAGATAGGAAGCAAACTACAAACATTTAACAACATTCAAATCCTAAGTACTATACTAGCAAACAGAGGTGATGATAGGAAGC
>NW_013632399.1:0-419 GCF_000695525.1 Brassica oleracea var. oleracea
TTTGGACATGATGCTGTCGTACATTCAGAGCCAGAAGCCGAGGTTGGAGAGTTTGATGAAGATTCAGAAGACTCTGATTAGTTTTTTTTTTCTTTTTTTTATTGGTCCGTCGGAAATCCCTCGCAATATACCGACGACATAGCGACGACATGTGTTTCTATAAAATTTCAATCATAAAAATCTATAAATTTAGATGCCAAAACTATGAAAATAACACATAATAAGTGTTTAGTATAGTATTAGATCGCAACCGTTCAAATATAACAACTCATTAAAATATTTATGTATGCATATCATTATTTTCATAACATCTCATCTTAACACTATATACTTATACAATCATATTCATATAAGCATACACTACAAAAAATGTTGTTGTGTAAAATCGTGCTATAAAACATTTTTATTGTTAAATCTTT
>NW_013632400.1:0-419 GCF_000695525.1 Brassica oleracea var. oleracea
TTAAATTTAAATTTGTTTTTATCAGGTTTACTATTGGTTGGCGTATGCTTCATCCATATCTTGGCAAGGCTGGTAATACAGGTAGGCCTGAGACGGATCAGGTATCCGGATCCGGATCCGGATCTTTATCAGGCGGATCCATAATTTTACTATCTTTATCCGGATCCGGGGTTCTCGGATATCCGGGTGTCGGATATCTTCCTAAAAATTGTAATATCCGGCGGATATCCGGATCCGGATTTGGATCCTTAAAATAAATTAAAAAATAATATTAATATATATATATATATAATATATATATATATATATAAAATATTAAAAATAATTTAAAAAAAATATATATAATGTCTTTAATTATTGAGAAAATGACAAAAAGAACACCAAACAAAGTTTTCCTCCCCAAACTAGCACTCAGGATC
>NW_013632401.1:0-419 GCF_000695525.1 Brassica oleracea var. oleracea
TGAGGCATTGATTGATTGTTTAAACCTAAAACCCTATTCGTTTAAACTCTATTCCTAAAGACCTAAAGATATTAATCTATAATTTCAGATGTCGAAAATCAACAACCTGGATTTCGATGCCCTAAATCTCTCTGGAGATAATTACCTTCAATGAGCGCTCGATGCTAAGATCATCCTGAAATCCAAGGGTCTCAGTGAATGTATCACCGAGAACAATAATGATAATGAGAAAGATCGTTACAGAGCCATCTTGATCATTCGTCATCATCTAGCTGAGAGTCTCAAGGATCAAGGATCAGTATCTAACCATTGAGAATCCACTAGATCTTTGGAACGAATTGAAATCGAGATATGATCACCAGAGAATTTCCGTGTTCTTTGTTTTGATGTTTTTCATTTCTATGTTTTCATTTCTTCGA
>NW_013632402.1:0-419 GCF_000695525.1 Brassica oleracea var. oleracea
GCATTTTAAACACCACTGCTTTAATCTCTTCTGCTGTGACCTCACTGGCCAGTCTCTCTTGGTCTCCTTCAGTACAACGAAACTGTAGCAAACTCTGTAGGTATTCAACTGAAGGAGCTTCATAATCCACAGGTTTATGGGTTAAGAAATCAGTAAAAAACCTCTCTGCTTCTTTCTTTATATCATCGTCAGTCATGGCTATACTTCCATTCGGACATATCACCTCTCTGATTGCATTTCTTACTTCTCTTATCTTAGCCGCATTGTGGAAATGTCTATTATTTCCATCCCCCACTTCCAACCAATGTAGCTTAGATGTTTGTTTATAGAACTCTTCTTCTAAGTCAGCAAGCTTTTGCCATCTCTCCAAAGCTTCACTCTCCTCTTTGATAGCCTCAGAAGATGGACACATTAAGGTT
>NW_013632403.1:0-419 GCF_000695525.1 Brassica oleracea var. oleracea
GCATAGTCTAGGTCAGTAGAGAATGCAGGTATAGTCTTTAGGACTTACTATGGCGTTGGGCAATTTTATACATATATCTGAAGGAACTCTTTGTTTCCTTCGCCCATTGTTCCAATATGGAAACCATTCATTCTTATATCTTTAAACCTCAATAGACTGCTCTTGCTCTTAAAGCTGGGTCAATATAAGGCATCAGTGATTTCTAGATGCATACCCTTAGGCAATAATATATTAGCCTAGCCATAGTCTTCTTTCAGACTGGCGATACCTGCTTTAGTACTTATATTGGTGTTTTTCAGTGTACTCATATAGAAAAATCATTCATTCATTTAATCTAAGAAGCCAATGTAATAGAAATAAATTCAAGGAGACAAAAATCAGAGAAAGTATACAAGCAAAGCAATCACACAAGTTTGATG
>NW_013632404.1:0-136 GCF_000695525.1 Brassica oleracea var. oleracea
CTACCATACTCATATGTATGAAAAGTATAGTCTCGTGTGAAATACATATGTGATATGGTGACCTTTACAAGTGGAGATTGAATTACTTCGTGCAACCACTTAGGATAATCTGCATCGTCGTCATAATCAACCTGCA
>NW_013632404.1:182-419 GCF_000695525.1 Brassica oleracea var. oleracea
AGTTAATACCTGATTCCGCAACCACTTAATGAAGTGTTGATCTTTCCTTTTGTCTACGTTACTTTTGGATATACCAGGAAATGTTTCTTCGACTTGAGAAACAAATAGACTGTAAAATCACATTTTATAGGAATGAATCTCTAGCAATTATATAATTAATTAAACTTATATGTGTTTCGAAGTGTCAATGTATGTTACCTTTCAAAATAACGCATCAATGGAACTTCGCAATTGAGT
>NW_013632405.1:0-103 GCF_000695525.1 Brassica oleracea var. oleracea
ACACAAACGGAAAAAAAAAATCAGAAAAAAAAATTTCAAAAAAAAATTTAAGAAACAAATGGCCGGTGGCGGTAGTATTTACGAGTTACGGAGTTGGATGTAT
>NW_013632405.1:302-419 GCF_000695525.1 Brassica oleracea var. oleracea
TAAACAGAGGATTTACACCACAGTACTACATTTGGTATCAACATGGAGAGGGTCGGGGGAAAGAAGCTAGTAGTAGTAATAATAATAATTTTGAGGATGGTCATCATAGTGAAGAAC
>NW_013632406.1:0-419 GCF_000695525.1 Brassica oleracea var. oleracea
AAGTTATTGGAGCGGTGGTCGCTCAATTGTTTTGGCTTTGCATGAAGCATGTGCTTAGCTTTATAGCCAAGGACATTGTTGCCAAAGGATTAGACCATGACACTTTCGTGCTGTCAATAAGGTCAAGTCGGTTAGAATCGTCCTTAAAGGGGATGCTGTAACCAAGTTCGGCTTCGAAGGAAAGGCGTAATTGGGCGAGTGTCGAATGGCGTTTATCGAGATTGATAGGCCGAGTATGCCCATGGTGGTAGAAAACGTTTTTCCACTTTAGGGTTAATTTATACGGTGAAAGTTTCGTATAATGTTTCATTTATTCGTATGGAAGTTGTTTTCTTTGTTTTCGAGGGAGATAAAGCCTAAGAAGCTCGATATAGAGCCCGTGCGGGGTCAGTTGCGGGGTGGTTTCCTGCTCGGACGTG
>NW_013632407.1:0-419 GCF_000695525.1 Brassica oleracea var. oleracea
TTAAAATCTTTTCCTACATGCAGAGTTATCTTTATATACCATTTTTGATAGTTGATTTTTTTCAATGTTTTGGATATAATCTTCTTGAGATACGTTTAATGGTTCTTTGAATGGGGTTTCGTTTGATGTACTGGATGAGGGTTTATCGCTTTGGATGAGTGCTAATTTAGCATCGAATTCTAATTGTTTTAAAGCTTGTTGATTAACAATTGTTTGTAATTCTTTAATTTGAGTTTTTACTTGTTTAATTTCTGTTTGTAATTCTCCAGTAGTAATTTGTTTAAATAGACTTTGCGTTGGATATTTTTCAAGTATTCTGTTTAGATTATAAGTTTCTGGGTTAGTGAAGTTTTCTTCTTTTGTAACAATTTATTTTAATTTTAATAGATATTCCTTTTTGATTTCTGGGTCTTCTATTT
>NW_013632408.1:0-419 GCF_000695525.1 Brassica oleracea var. oleracea
TAGTCGTCTTTGACAACATTTGTTCCAGTATCTCCCCAGAAGAACTCAATGTGGTAGTTGAGCCTTTTCTCTACATGGTCCCTTATCTGCTTGTTGAGTGCGCTTCCTCAGACGAACAACGTGCCCAAGACAGCCTGGAGCCATTCACATATGAGAGACCGGCCAATATACCTTCGGCCCGAGCTGGTGATTGTGGCGTGTACACTCTAAAGTACATTGAATGTCATTCTCTTTGGATAGAGGTTAGTAAAAAACGACTTTGCTAAGCCCAACGGGAAGAGTATGAGGGATAAGATGGCGGTGGATATATTTCAAGAGCTTCCTAACGCGCATGAGCTCGAAAACAAGGACATGGATGACATCTTGGGTGCATATGACGGGTGATAAACATGCCACTTTAGATTATTTTGTATGATAGA
>NW_013632409.1:0-419 GCF_000695525.1 Brassica oleracea var. oleracea
AGCTCAACCCGACAAAATGCAGGTTTGCCGTGGCATCAGAGGAATTCATCGGCTACCGAGTCACATTCCGCGGCATCGAAGCTAATCCAAAACAGATCAACGCACTGATCGAGATGGCTTCACCGAAGAATAATCGGGAAGTCCAAAGGCTGACCGGTAGAGTCGCGGCACTTAACCGGTTTATTTCATGATCAACAGACAAGTGCCTGCCCTTCTACGATGTCTTACGGGGAAATAAAAAATTTGAATGGTCGGAAGAATGCGAAAACGCTTTCCAACAGCTGAAGCGGTATTTAGCTTCCCCTCCAGTCCTCGTAAAACCTGGGGAGGGGGAACCTTTGTTCTTGTACATCGATGTATCGGCAACAGCTGTGAGCGGCGTGCTGATCAAGGAAGAACGCGGCGAACAGAAACCTATT
>NW_013632410.1:0-419 GCF_000695525.1 Brassica oleracea var. oleracea
CACAAGAAAGGGAAATACAGTTAGATACTAAATACTCATTTCAAACCTGAAGGAATCGCCATAAATAGATAAAATTACCTTGGGTGTAATAATCTCCTCCAAGCGAATGATCTCCTCATATGACACCTTCGCAGCTCCCATCCAGTTTATGCATCTAGGACCGTCCTTGAAACCCTTATCCAGCTTTTTTCCACAAAGCTTCCCAATTTTTGGTACCGCTTCCATTGCCCAAATCTGCAAGGCGTATGAGAAGCCATCCAAGACATAGCTAGTGGTCTTTTCCTTCAGTTGGGAACGATTTTTGGCTATTGATTTGCAGAGAAGGTCATAAGCAGCAACTCCCCAAGGATACCTTCGAACTCTGTCAAGATACATGACCACCGCGATGTACTTCAGGGGGATATTAGCCTTCTCATCTC
>NW_013632411.1:0-419 GCF_000695525.1 Brassica oleracea var. oleracea
AATGAAGGGACCGCGAGCTCGACGGAATGAAGGGACCGCGAGATCGATGGAGAACGGAAGGGGAAAGCGACGGAGAACGGAGGGGGAGAGCGACGGCGAACGGAGGGGGAGAGCGACGGAGAACGGAGGGGAGATCGACGGAGGTAAGGATGAAACAAGGAGGCGATTTCGTCTAGAGGGGGAGGACAGGGATTAGGGTTAATGCGTTTCTGAATATATAAAACACGTTCCGACCGCAATAATGGTTGGAAACCGGTGAGAAAATTTCGACCGAAACCGGTCAGAAATCCGTCGGACCAGAGAAAATATTTTATTTAAAAGTATTTTCTCTTAAACATTAGAAACTATATAATATCTTTCTAACTTATAATATTTTTAAAAAAATATCCACTTTGAAACATTCATTAAAATAAAATAAA
>NW_013632412.1:0-107 GCF_000695525.1 Brassica oleracea var. oleracea
TAACAATTTATCAAATGACAAATGAGTTATGAGCAAATAATACCATACTAGATTAAGATCCGCGGAATAAACATTATATATAAAAATTATTTTATGTATTATATATT
>NW_013632412.1:229-419 GCF_000695525.1 Brassica oleracea var. oleracea
GATAGGATATGTAATTAAATTTAAATGATATTAACATACATAGTATATTTTTAATATTAATGTCTATTAAATGATGCTTTCTACTCATATGTTTTTTTTGATCATGTGCATTTTTAATATCAAAAACTTTAAATTACTGATAAAAAAAATGTCATTGTTAGATTAATAATTTTAGTAATTTATAATTTAA
>NW_013632413.1:0-418 GCF_000695525.1 Brassica oleracea var. oleracea
CAGATGTTGCAAAGCTCTTGAAGCACCTGAAGAAGGAACTGACTTTACTTGTTGTAAGTCATGAACTAAGGTATGCTCAGTTTTTTCTTTCTCTTCGCTTCGGTGTTAATGATTTTGCACACTTTCTTTTATATTTTTCTCATGAACATAGCGCCTTCTCTACACATGTACCTTGTTTGAGCTACTGTTATACAGTCGTCTACCATATTTTCTTTTCTTTCAAGTATTAGTTATGGACCTTTTTAAGTAAAACAGTTTGAGCTCTTGACTCTTGTTAATGTGATGAATCCAATTTTTCTCCCTTAAACAATAGCTGCTACTGCTTTTCACCTCTCGTGCTTTTTGTATAAAATATTTCTGCAGAGAGTTAGCAACCTTGGTCGACCAGTCATGGAGAATGGAATCAGGTGGTGTTCTT
>NW_013632414.1:0-418 GCF_000695525.1 Brassica oleracea var. oleracea
TCTGATAACTTCCCTCCGAAGTCATCGATACTTTCGTTATCTTTCATCTTTAACCTCTCAAATTCTGAATTCAAAGTCTGTAATCTTGCCTCTCTTACTCGTTCTGCACCAACATGCCGTGTTTTTATTGCTTCCCACACTTGTTTAGCTGATTCTAGTTCTCCTACTTGCAGAGTGAGATTCTCCGGTATTGATTGGAACAATAAAGCCAGTGCCATATCGTTCTTCTCATCATTACTCAGCTCTGTTTCCACTGCTTCCCAAACCTTGTGAACACGCAAGGTGATTTTCATTCTTACTGCCCACACGGTGTAGTTTGTTGCGCTCAACATTGGACACTTAATAGATGAAGGTCCTCCGCCTCCTTTTACCTTCTCGGTCACAGCAACGATGTCACTCATGATTGATCGAAGCTCTG
>NW_013632415.1:0-418 GCF_000695525.1 Brassica oleracea var. oleracea
TTTTTCCGATGGCAGCCACCTTGAATGTCCACCGGCTTTCAACTTACAGGCTTTCAGTGTATTCCATCACCGGTTTTGAAGTGATTCAGTGTAATCAGAACTTCAGGCTGTCGGACTCTTCCATATTGATTCGGTTTTGATCCCTTCTCTCATCATGTCTGGAGATCCATCCGAAGGTAAAGTAACAAGCTTTACGATATTTTCGCTTTTCAGTGATCTTTTTGTTGAGTGGTTATTTTCTGCCTACTAAGTCACCTCTGATTTGTGTGTATGGTGGCATGGGGTTTGATCCTAACGGCAAGATCTCTGTGGAATGGGAGCCCTTTGGTTCATTTTATTTTGCTGTGGCTTAGGTACCTTAAATTTTTAGTCTTTGAACTGATTTCTGGTGGAGGAGATTTGTTTGACTAATATATAT
>NW_013632416.1:0-418 GCF_000695525.1 Brassica oleracea var. oleracea
TGATAAGGAGGCCACAGAGGATGGAGAAAATGAGCATGAGAAAGATAGCCATGTTGATGCTGATAAGGAGGCCACAAAAGAAGGTGAGAATGAACCCGAGCAGATGGCAGAAGATGATACTGATAAGGAGGCCACGAAGGAGGTTGAGAATGACCCTGAGCACGCACTGCAAGGTAATGTATTTTATCATAATTTTTATTGTAACTTAGCTGTGATTTGATTTTAATATATTTTGCAGAGGATCTTGAAGTGATGGTGGCGGCTGCAGAGAAGTTTGAGAAAGAAGTTGTGGAGAAGAAAGCTGCAGAGAAAGAAGTTGTGGAGAAGAAAGCTTGGGAGAAAGAATCTACGGATGAAAAGGATGGAGATGCTGAAGAAGATTCACCGAAGAAGACGAAGAGGGTGCCAAAGCCTTCTC
>NW_013632417.1:0-418 GCF_000695525.1 Brassica oleracea var. oleracea
GACAAGCTTAATAAGCAACATATGTTGGAGACTCTCCTTGCTAAAAAAGAGCCTCTTAGTGAGACTGAAGTGGCTTTGAAGAACAAACTAATAAGTGAAATGTTGTCTTAAGTGATAGAGTCAATCTTTGGTGTCAGTTTGTTGAGTCAGTTTGTTTATGAATTTGTTTTTGGTGTCAGTTTGTTTCTGTTTTTGTTTTTGGAGTCAGTTTGCTTGGCTAAAGAACGGATGAATGATGTATTTTGTCTTATGATTGCTTTCTATGTATTGATCCTTTGATTGTGTCTTATGATTGTGTCTCATGATTGTGTTTCCTCTTGTCGATTTTGGAGTCAATAGTCTCTGCTTTTTGTTCTGTTTTTATTTCAGTATGTGCTTAGTTTCATCTAACTTCTTCACTCGATGCTTAGTTTTTTTT
>NW_013632418.1:0-418 GCF_000695525.1 Brassica oleracea var. oleracea
TATTAGGATGTAGAAATGTAAAATGGAATTAGTAGGATAAAAAGGAATGAAATATAGAGAAACATGGAATATATTTCATTCCATTTATCCATGATTAAGATTGGAATGAAATAAGTTTCTTTGAATTTTCTTTTATTTTTATGGAATTGATGGAATAAACATTATATTCATTCATTACAAATGGTACAAGAATTTATGGTATAAATAAAATAGAGAATTTTACATTATTTTATTCTAAAAATTGGCATTCCAGTTTTGGAACTTATGGAAATAAGTTAAGCTTCTCAACTCTCTAAAAAGAAAGCATATTTTGAGAACGTGAAAATTAACATTAACAAATTATAGATAGTTGACCAAAACCCCCTTGGATATGTATTGACATATTTTTCAATTGCTAATTCAGGTTTTCTAAAACTGA
>NW_013632419.1:0-418 GCF_000695525.1 Brassica oleracea var. oleracea
TAATATCAAATCCAGACATCTCCGAACGAAGCATACAACGGATACTATCATGGCTGATACGAAAGACCACGAGATAAGCAACAAAGATGGCGGACCATCTTCTATAAAGCTTCCAATGCTTACTTCTACGAATTACACCGTCTGGGCAATGAGGATGAAGATAGCTCTCAAGGTAAATAAAGTATGGGAAACCATTGATCCAGGAAGCAAAACTGAAGAAAAAAATAACATGGCCATTGCTCTTCTGTTTCAATCTATACCAGAAGCATTGACACTTCAGGTCGGTGATCTTGATACAGCAAAGGGAGTTTGGGATGCGATCAAGACAAGACATGTGGGAGCTGACAGGGTACGAGAAGCGAGATTACAAACCCTAATGGCTGAGTTCGATAGACTTAAGATGAAGGATGGAGATACA
>NW_013632420.1:0-418 GCF_000695525.1 Brassica oleracea var. oleracea
AAAAAAAAAGAGAAAACAACGTCGTTAGGTTTCACTTTACATCTTTCTCAAGCCGTCGCTCTTCTTAGATCGTATCCTCTTCAAGCTCTCTGTCAATCGAATTTGAGAAATCGAGAAAAGTTATATGAATCAAACTTGAGAAATCGAGAAAAGGGTCTCTTCGTTTTCTTCATTAAGCTACGGTAAGTTACTGGTTTTGACATTTGTTTCATCTTCTTCGAGAGCAATCTCTCAAACAACTCTTCCTCTGATTTTGATTCTGGGTTATTGATATGAAGCTTCATTGTATAGGATCTTTTTGAGTTAGAAAGAAGCATTGCAGCTGGTGTGGACAACCCAAAGACACATTTAGATATTTATTTAGAGGAGCCAAGAGTAAACAGAAAAAATTATCCAAACTTGGATGTCTTAGGTTATT
>NW_013632421.1:0-418 GCF_000695525.1 Brassica oleracea var. oleracea
TAGCGCAGAGTCGGGTGACGGATGTCTGTCTGAAGAGTCTTGGCGGAATCGAAGTAACCGGTATCTATGTGCTCCCAGAAAGTCGAAATCCCTGCGAATTCGGGTATGATGGCGTGCTGATGCTTGTTTTCGAACCCGTAGATAGTGCGGAGAGCCGAGAGAGGGACTCTGTAGCGGATGCCGTAAATGAAGAAGGTCAAGATACCATCGTTAGCTCTCTTTGCCTTCTCGTGGGCATGGTAGAGGTTCACCGTGGCCATGAACTTGCGGACCAGCTCCGGGTAGAGAACCTGTGGTTTGGTGGCCAAGTTCCCCATACCCAGCTCTACGAACGAGTCCTCGAGGCCCGATTTGATGCCCAAAGCTCGAAACACGTCTGGATCGACGAACCGCGTCGGCTCGATGGAGACCTTCAGCC
>NW_013632422.1:0-418 GCF_000695525.1 Brassica oleracea var. oleracea
ACAATAAATCAATATTTTTGAGTATATAGGTCGTATTTAATCGGATCCGGGCCTAGATTTACGGGTAGATGCAACATAGGTTTTCAAGTATGAATATTATTAATAATTCAAAATGCTAAAAATGCAAAAATATCATGATTTTATTAAAACTTGATTACCTATTTCATCATCAATATATATTCTATTAAAAAAGTTAAACATATTATAATCCAATTATAATGCTTTTTGTAACATTTAAATGTAAATAATAATCAAAAATACAAATTTATATCAAATAAATTTGATTTATATCAAAATCTAGAATAGACAAATATGATTACAAAGAAACGGGCATACGAGCATATATGATTACAAAGATCTGAGCGTATATCGGATCAATTTTTAAATTTTTATTATTTTATAAAATAGATTTTGATTA
>NW_013632423.1:0-418 GCF_000695525.1 Brassica oleracea var. oleracea
ATTAGGTGATGATCAGATCCGATTGGGAGGTTGGAGACTAGGACTGTGATCAGAGCCATTAATTGCAAAAAGGTTCAAAAAATTTGCGAAAGTTTTTTCCTATAGAATCGTTTGTCAATTTGCCCAAGCTATACTGAGTAGCCACCTTGACTGATGCTAATATTATTAATATACTCACTTCTACTTCTTTATTTTTTTTAAAGACTATGAATCGAATCTTCATGTATGGTCTATGTTCAGTGTTTGCTTCAGTGTGATGCTGTGACAAATGTCGAGTCTTGCTACAGCTTGTGCTGCTGTGTCTTTCCTTTTCGATTCTTTTGATGAAGACTCTTCTGTTAAACCTACGGACTTTGGCCTCTCTGTTTTCTGCAAACCAGGTTTGATTTTTATTTCATATTCTTGCCTAATCTTAACC
>NW_013632424.1:0-418 GCF_000695525.1 Brassica oleracea var. oleracea
CCTAATCCCTTGGGGAAGGTGATGGCTCCGTTGAGCATGAGAGAAGCCATTGGTGAAGCGTGAAATGCTTATCAGATCGGGTAGTTGGAAACGAGGCGCTTTATCACCACTGAACGAGCAGGCCTTAAATCAGAGTGATGACTCGCAGCCACATACCTTATTTATTTATTATTTGATGTAATTATAATATCGTAACGTTGTTGTACGTTGCGATTACCCATTTTGATGGCCTATTGAAAAATGGGATGAAATTTACAGTTCCATGATAGTTTTGGGCTTTAATAACGTGACTTGAAGAAAAGAGGTCCATATATCTGTAACGATCCGATTATCGGTCCAGTCATTTCGGCCCAGCAAAATCCACTAAATTTGCTGGAACACCTAGGTGAGTCCCCACTATTTAAACAAAGCCTCCCTA
>NW_013632425.1:0-418 GCF_000695525.1 Brassica oleracea var. oleracea
ACACAGTTTGTTTGGACAATATTTTAGAGATTTTTGAGATTCTGGGATAAATTTACTAGACTATTAGTGTTGTTGTAATATTTAAATTCGACTGATAATTATGTTTTCATGTATCTTTAAAAAAAAATTTATTCTTTTGTAATATTTTTGTTATCTAATTCTAGTTTTAAAATATTATAAATCTTATTTAATTTTTTATTTAGTTTTATGTGCAAAACTTAAATTTATAAAAACAAATTTGAAATATTTATGAGATATATTTTTTTAAAGATTAAAACGATAAATGAAAAGAAAATTTAAAAATCATAAACGTGATGTGTAATTACTTGTAAGGACCAAAATACAAATAAAATAAAAATTTAAAATTTAAAATTTGAAATTTTGAATACTCCTAAATTCTAAATCTAAAGTCTTAATT
>NW_013632426.1:0-418 GCF_000695525.1 Brassica oleracea var. oleracea
CATACTCTTCTTTCTCTACTCTTTGCTTAACCTTGTGCCATGGATCCAAGGAATCCTGACATTCCCCATCAAAACTTTCGATATGAATGTACTCCCTCTAGTGTAAACTTTGGAGAACCCGATATCCCTCCTTTCAGCTCCCAACAATCTCAGGCTCCAGCTTTGAGTGAAGACACACCCGCGGGGCGTCGGGAGAGAAAGAAGTGGACCCCTGCGGATGATGAGGTTCTAATAAGCGCCTGGCTGAACACGTCTAAAGACGCCGTTGTTGGAAATGACCAGAAGTTTGGCACCTTCTGGAAACGAGTAGAAGCTTACTACGCAGCAAGTCCTCATGCGTTAGAGGGTTGCGGTGGGAGATCTCATAACAATTGTAAGCAGAGGTGGTCAAAGATCAATGACCAGACGAACAAGTTCT
>NW_013632427.1:0-418 GCF_000695525.1 Brassica oleracea var. oleracea
CATTAAGAACAAAATGCGTCCAAACAAGTGAAGTGCATTTTCGTGTCTTTGGTTTGTTGACTCTTACACCTCTTTTTGTTTTCTTTTTTTGGGAAGGCATGTCCTCTTCGCTAAGCTCGTCAAATTCCAAGTCATGGAAATCATTATCTTCCATATCATTCTCAATTGGTTCCTTCAAATACAAATACAACACAGAAGATCAATTTCTATATTACAAGTGAAACCATAACCATATATAAAACACACAACATCTATGAAACACATGAAAGGTAATCGCTTATGTTTGATATTGAATGTAATTAAATATAACACTTAAATTGCATAAAATCAAGTATATACACAGTTGAGTATTGCATGTTACTGAAAGTGAAATACTATACACGGTCAAATATTGCATGTTATTGACAAACACTAAGAA
>NW_013632428.1:0-418 GCF_000695525.1 Brassica oleracea var. oleracea
GACATCATTGTTTGTGGAGTTCAAAGAGAACGCTCTCCAAAGTGAGTTCTTAAGCTTCGACTTAGTCAACCCCTCTCCCCTATGTTATGATTTGTAGTGAACCAAATAAGATCGTTTCCGAGTGAAAGCTACCATCGTCAATCACTCACTCCAATATAACAGTGGAAGATACATTCAGTTGGCCAGCAGAAGATCTAGTGGTTATTGAAAGATAACAATGGTTGAATTAAATTATCTTTCTCAAAAGCTTCCAAGAGATACTTCTCTATAATACCTCATTTGAAAGATGTCAATCTTTTTTTCTACATGCAAATACGTAACAACACTCACGTGTTTCTAAAAAAATGAAAGCTATTTGGAATAACCTTTACTGGACTATTCCACAAATATGCACACTTTTGAACACTAACTTTTCTTC
>NW_013632429.1:0-418 GCF_000695525.1 Brassica oleracea var. oleracea
TTTTTTTTCATCGTAATTC
Source organism: Brassica oleracea var. oleracea (assembly GCF_000695525.1). Classification (NCBI taxonomy): domain Eukaryota; kingdom Viridiplantae; phylum Streptophyta; class Magnoliopsida; order Brassicales; family Brassicaceae; genus Brassica; species Brassica oleracea. The sequence goes on from NW_013632429.1 coordinate 20, forward strand.
AGTTCCATCTTCGTTATTTTAACACCGTATTACTTACTGTTAGTATCATCTTTAGATCTCAACTTTAGTAGAGAACTTCCACAAAACAATATATATAATGAAGCAGCAGATGTGTTTATTGAATTTAAGCTACTTGCTTCAGATTCTATGATTTACGTTGAGGATCCGTACGGAGCTTAGACAAATACGGTGAAGGAATGGGATCGACGAGCTGGAAGCCCGAGGCTTAACGAACGGGTCTTTCTGATGATCAGGTATCTCTATTTTGTACTGGAAACAACATCTGCAACAACAAAGAACTGGTTAGTGTCTATGGGAGGCTTTTGGATGGGTTATGTTAAGACAGATTAAAATATATACTTTGTTATGCTATTTCGGATTTAGATACGTTAGAATACG
>NW_013632430.1:0-418 GCF_000695525.1 Brassica oleracea var. oleracea
TGTTGACGCATAGTAGCATAAATATTTTTTTGTTTTATTTTGATTACCAATATGTCCAAATAACTTTTAAATGATTAATGATTGCTATATTTTAAAATTATGTGTCAAAATGTACTTTAATACACAGAGGGAGTATAAGAAAATAACTTGTATCTGCAAATAACTCGTGTAAATGCAAATAATTTGTGTGTGTCAAAATGTGTACTTAGAAACTTCAAAATAATATATCAATAACCACATAATTTGTATCCATCCCACTACTGTTTTATTTCTCCAACACCATCAATAGAGAAAACATTAAAAAATATATATATATCTGTCAATATGTGTTCTTAAGAAACTCCGGGATAATATATGCATAGAAATATCTTAAGCTAAATATAGATTATCATATAAAAATATGCGATCAAATTATTTA
>NW_013632431.1:0-418 GCF_000695525.1 Brassica oleracea var. oleracea
GAAAAGAGTCTTATTTCTCCTCATGTAATTGATACAGATTGGTGTGCCATTTGAGGTCAAAGACTATTAGTACTTTTCAATTCCTTAGTTTTGTAAGAATATGCCATATAGTCTACCTTAAATTCCACAGAATACTGAGTAGACATCAACTCATTGAGTTTGAGGTAAGATGTTAAATCTTTTCTATCATCAGCTAAGTCGTTTTTTTGACACAAGACTTTTATACCATTGCATTGAACAGCTCTGTATTCTTGGAAATCTCTGTCCTGAAACTGCCGAAGAAGCAGTGGCAATGGTTAATTTTCTCAAGGTACAATAAGGAAAATTCTAACCTTTTCTATTTTGTGGAATAGCTTTTTTGTAGAAAAAAAGAAGAGCTTACAGTGAGTAAGCAATTGAGAAGATGCTCAATGATCTC
>NW_013632432.1:0-418 GCF_000695525.1 Brassica oleracea var. oleracea
CCCAGGATCGCTCTTCTTCTTCAGTGTAATCCTCTTCCTCATCTTTTTCCTAGCTTCACAGAACATTCTCTCAATGTCTTCTTCAGTCTCCCTTTTTTCTCTGAAGAACATCCAATATATGTGGGTAAAATAGGCTTCCTCGAATGGCTTTTCTAAAGGAATCCTTAAAACTCTCTTTTGGAAACTTTCTCTTTCCTTTTCACTAGCTTCACTCTTCAGATGTTTCGCCACTTTTTCCTTTCTTTTCCTCAGGGTTCTTCCCATAGGAACCCTAACAATCAAACGCGAATTCAGAATAAGATCTACTTTCCTCTCTTTTCGATTTCTTATACTTTATCGTTGTTATTCTTGTGTTATGATTGTTTGGTGTTTGGTATTAGCAGATATCCGAGACCTCTGGGAAATTAGGGTTTTCCTA
>NW_013632433.1:0-418 GCF_000695525.1 Brassica oleracea var. oleracea
ATTTACCATGTTCATAAGCTTCGAATCCTTTTAGCCAATTCCTACTATATATCAGAGCCTGCACATTTTTGGGAAGTAGACGGCTCATGTATTTGTTCAGAACTCTCGAACCGATGCTAAAGGAGGATTCTGAAGCCACTGTTGTGATCGGAATGCTAAGCAGATCACAAGCCATTGCTGGCAAATCACCAAACCTGTGAGTATTATCTTTCCACCAGTCGAGAATATCCAAACTTTCAAAGCTATCCATATCTAGCGCAGGTTCATCCAAATAAGCTTGGAGAGTTGTCTTTCCACTCGCAGCAACACTACTTTTGCGAAACGCAAAAAAATCCTGTAGTGTTTAAAATTTTTTTTTTTTTTAATTTGACGGAATATCAAAACTTTCAAAGCTATCTATATCTACCGCAGGTTCATA
>NW_013632434.1:0-418 GCF_000695525.1 Brassica oleracea var. oleracea
TAGGGTTTATTTATATCCCACTTCAGCGACTAAATGCAACAGAAAATCTTCTGAGTTTGACCAAATCTTCTCAGGTGGCGTAGACTTGATTTTGAAAACTTAGAGCATGTTTATTTCTTAGACTATATTATAGTATTAAAATTAAGTTAAGAGATTATGTTAAAAAATACCTAAAATTAGTCCTCCATTGGTAGTTTCTTAAGTTAAGGGTTCTTAAAAAAAAATTATTAAACAATTTTTTTATTGAAGCTAAAATTTATTTATTACATAAAGATAAAATTTTAAATATAGATTTTAAAATAAAAACATAAAAACATAAAAAAAAAATTACTAAAATAAATGATAATAATTTTAAAAAGGCATCGAAACTAAGTTGTTGTCTTGATCACGTCCAAATTTAGACCACATATGTTCAACC
>NW_013632435.1:0-418 GCF_000695525.1 Brassica oleracea var. oleracea
AAAAAAACGGTCACGTTCCTTCGCGTGTTTGTTTGCAGTTTTATATGTGGAGGACAAAAACTACTAGAGATTCAGTATGGAGATTGAGAAAGAACAATACTTGTCGTGCGTGTGATCAGAGTTTTGAAAGCCTGTGCTAATGTATGATCAAGTTTTAATAAACTCATTACGAGTATTCTCCATTGAAGTGAAGGTATTAAATACATAAGTCAAGTAGACGACTAGGGGAATGTACAATGCACCTAGACGCAGGGAATAACAAGTCTTTCTCACAACACCGTAGCTGCTCAACGCCAGGGCGCATAGTTTTTTCATTTTAATTTATTTTTGCATCCTACTTACTAATCTAGCATTAAGTTTTTCAATGCATTTTATCTTCACCGTCTCCTCTTGTATTGTTTACATTTGTTTTCACGTT
>NW_013632436.1:0-418 GCF_000695525.1 Brassica oleracea var. oleracea
TATTTGATTGTGAAGATCCATCTACTAGACACAGCCTTCTTCCCTTTATAAGATTTAGGGAATCTGAGTTGTATATGAAAGAGTAGTATGATTTAGGTTGAGTAGAGAAAGGATTAGTGACTAATGGAGAATCATTATGGAAATGTGTAGAGAGATTGATAGGATAGAACTGTCTAATCTTATTATGAGATGGGGTTACAATATTTATAGAAGAGGCATTAGGGTTTACAAGTAAAGAGAAACCAGCACTAGTCATAAGCATGTGAAGTCAAGCCAAAGGGGGGAGCGTCTCTTTTGAATTCAACGGATGGCAAAGCTCACATGATTTGCCTTTACAGCCTGTCCAAAGCCTGGATGGATAAGGCTCGTCTCGCCCTTATCCCTAAACGGTCTGACCAGCTTGAAACCTTCCGTGTAC
>NW_013632437.1:0-418 GCF_000695525.1 Brassica oleracea var. oleracea
CTGCGACCCGATAGAAGCGACTCGATCCATTCCAGCTCGCGTCCCGTACAAATGCTGATTTCTTGTTTGAATCTTGTTTAGGATCTTATCTTTACAAGATGAGTGATCTTGTTCTTGTTGATGATAAGTGCATACTGAACGTCTCCTCAGTCTCCTGAGCTTTCAACTTAGCCGTTTGAATCTTGTTTAGGATCTTATCTTTAGATGCTGATTTCTTCTTTCCCAGCTTCACCTCTGCACATGCTCTGTGTTTATGAAGAGATGTCTATATAAGGTCTAATGGCGGCTCTGCTTTAGCTTCCTCTCTTTGCAACCTGCAAAAAAAAAAAATTCACACAAGAAGAATATAAACAACTTACGTTTGGTTACTTTGACAGATTCATGATTGGTTCGGAGATGTCCCAAGCAGAAGAAGAAG
>NW_013632438.1:0-418 GCF_000695525.1 Brassica oleracea var. oleracea
CTTACGAAAATATTGAATCTTTCGGTAAATGCTCTATATACTGAAGCATATGTTCTTTTGTGTTGTTTTAAAATTTCTAAACACATTTTACATTTGTATTAATGTATATAAAACTCTCTTTCATGGTATATGGACATCGTTTTTATTTTTTGTAAATTAATTTAGTAAAACTATATAGTACTCCATAAATTGGTGGACTAATCGATATTTTCTAGAGAAACGGAGACAAGAAAGGTTCCAAACCTCGTTGACATTCATCATATGTTTGTGAAGGATGCAACTATGCATTAAAACAGAATTTTCATATTTTTGAATTTTTCTCAAAATCTATGTGTTAACCCTTACGAAAATATTGAATTTTCGGTAAATGATCTATATTCTGAAGCCTATGATCTTTAGTGTTGTTTTAAAATTTCTA
>NW_013632439.1:0-418 GCF_000695525.1 Brassica oleracea var. oleracea
AGGGATTAATATGGTCAAAAATAGAAATTCTTGTTCTATGCACATATTCGGCAGTAAATGGTACGGCGTAAGAATGACTGGCCACAAAGAATATTGTCTACCAGACATTCCAAATGGACTAAATCCATCGGTGCATAACCCAAGATAGACATTCCGAATATTTGTAGCAAAATCTGTGTGTACCTTGTTGAAATGTTTCCACGCTCTTGCGTCTGATGGATGTGCAACTTCACCATCTCTCTGGACATGTTCCGCATGCCACCTCATCGACGCAGCAGTCCTCTCAGATTGATATAATCTTTTCAATCTGTCTGTAATTGGTAGGTACCACATGCTTTGGTACGAAACCTTATTCCTCCCACGGCCTTGCCGTTTGAATCGTGGTTTTTTGCAGAATCGACACTCTTCTAACTTGTCA
>NW_013632440.1:0-418 GCF_000695525.1 Brassica oleracea var. oleracea
CCTACTTCAAATTCGTTGGCCGGGTGGTAAGCTCCTTTTTCTTTTTTCTTTTTACCTAAGTAAGTAGCTGCGCTAATTCCTTCCTAAATTCTATCTATCCCGCCTGCACAGGTTGGAAAAGCTCTGTTTGATGGTCAACTACTTGACGTCCATTTCACTCGCTCTTTTTACAAGCATATCTTGGGAGTTAAGGTCACGTACCATGATATTGAAGCTATAGATCCCGATTACTATAAAGCCCTGAAATGGATGCTGGAGGTATATATATATACTGTAGATACACCTTTGTTTGTTTGTTTCTTTGGTCCAAAGCATTTGTTACTCATCTGTTGTTTTTTTCTATAATGCAGAATGATATTAGCGATGTCCTAGATCTCACTTTTAGCGTTGATGCTGATGAGGAAAAGCTAATACTGTA
>NW_013632441.1:0-418 GCF_000695525.1 Brassica oleracea var. oleracea
AAAGATCATAAGCTTCAGTATATAGAGCATTTACCGAAAAATTCAATTTTTTCGTATGGGTTAACACATAGACTTTGAGAAAAATATAAAAAAACTGTTTTAATGCATAATTGCATCATTCACTAACATATGATAAAGGTCAAAGAGGTTTGGAACCTTTGTTGTCTCTGTTTCACTAGAGAATAACGATTTTATAGTGGTTAGTCTTCCAATTTAGGGAGTATTATGAAGTTTTACTAAATTAATTGACAAAAAATTAGAACGATGCCCATGTACCATGAAAGAGAGTTTAATATAGATTAACACAAATGTAGTATGAAATATGAAATACACATAGATTTTGAGAAAAATTCAAAAATATGAAATAATGTATAGTTGCATCATTCACTAACATATAATGAAGGTCAAAGAGGTTTGG
>NW_013632442.1:0-418 GCF_000695525.1 Brassica oleracea var. oleracea
TGGAGATAAGGCCGACCGGCTCTAAGGTACATGTACCAAACAATGTATCTTGGGACGCCAAGTTGAAAAGTATTAAAGGTCCTGATAATAATGAATCTCAATCGATTATATCATGTCTGGAACATAATGGAACCAATAAGGAATGTCGACATAAGATGATTTATTTGCATACAAGGTATCACTTGAATTTATGAATATGAGCGAGGATCATGAACCCACGTCAATATAAGAGTGCGCACTCGTAGAACCGATTGGATTGAATGGAAACGTGGTGTTAAATAGTTTAAGGAAGAAAGGCGTATTTGGCCATATGATTAAGACGCTATATGATGTTAAAACCAATGGATATAAATGGGTCTTCTGAGGAATACAAATTGTGAGATATAAAGCTGATGTTGCACAAGGATTCTCACAAAGA
>NW_013632443.1:0-418 GCF_000695525.1 Brassica oleracea var. oleracea
TCTGAGCAGGTTGATTACCTCACTGTCGAGGTGGGTACCCTGGAGAAAGTCTGCTTCGACTGATAATCAGAGGTACTTTTTTAAAAAAGTAATTGTTTTTCAAACCAAACTAAACTGAACTGAACTAGTAGTCTGTGTTGGTTGGTTCCTCTGATTGTATTAATTAGCTACAACGAAAAGTACAGTGGAATTAACTCTGTGTTGGTTGGTTGCTTGCTTTAATTGTGTTGAGTAGTTGATTGTATTAAGTGGTTGATTTGATGTGTAATGACTGCTCTCCTGTGGTAGCTTAAGTGGTTGATTTGATGTGTAATGACTGCTCTTTTATACTGGCTTTTATATTGAATGTTTGGCAGCTAGAGTTTAATTTCTCTCTCCTGTGGTAGCTTAAACTAGTTTAAATAGAGTACCCAAACCT
>NW_013632444.1:0-418 GCF_000695525.1 Brassica oleracea var. oleracea
TAACGGGTTTAGGCTCCGTTACCTATTGAGAAGATGCTATGCCCAGGAAAACCCAAGTACATTTTACATCAAGGGCGTTGAGTATTTTTACAGGCGAAATATGTACGTTGAGGGTCTTGATTTGATGAAGAGAGCAGCCGATGCTGGATTCGAGCGAGCCTCGTATACCTACGCCATGACAAGCAAATTATGGGATGATGATGGCGACCACTTCAGGGGATTTTCAAGAGACTACGTCGCTAAGATCGGACTGCTGGTAAGATCCTCGGCTGGATTGTGGAATTGGGACCATAACGACTACTTCCACATAAGGAGGCACGTCTTTATATCAACAGTCGCATCGATATTTTACAGCTGTCCTTGTTCTCCTATATTGGAGGGACATTGGGCATTATGGGACATCGACAATAGGAAGGCT
>NW_013632445.1:0-418 GCF_000695525.1 Brassica oleracea var. oleracea
CAACAGGTACCGATAGTGGCCTCGCCTAGGATGGCAGAATACGGTCCATTAAAACTAATATTTCGGGTTCTGAGAAAGAACTCCGGGCTCAGAAAGGCCTCAAGGTCAAGAACCCACAGGTTCCTCAAAACTCACAGGTTCCTAAAAATGACCTCAAGGTCCAAAGACTACGAGTCCTATCAAAAACCTTAGGGTCCAGAAGCCATGGGTTCCGTAGAAACAACCTCCGGGTCTTGAACCCATCAGTTCCCCAAGCGATCCTAGGGTCCAAGGCATAGGGTACCAGCCAAGAATTTAAAAGACCGAGGGTTCCAGGGAATCCCAGCACCTAAAGCCCACGCGGCTCGGATCTTGCAAGAAGATCCTCAAAGAGTTTTCTCCACACCAACGCTTAGATTACTCGCGCAGTATTCATCAG
>NW_013632446.1:0-159 GCF_000695525.1 Brassica oleracea var. oleracea
GACACATAAAGTAGTGTAGAGTCACTAGGAAGTTGAATAAATCTGATAGGAGTTAGGACGAAGATGGTATCCCACTTCCAAATCAGGTTATCCTAGTTTTCCATTTCGGGAATATGACAACTTCTTCGCCATTCTAATCAAACCAGGATGAACCGCGAT
>NW_013632446.1:314-418 GCF_000695525.1 Brassica oleracea var. oleracea
GCGATGTAAGAAGCTGTATTTGGACACATAAAGTAGTGGAAAATCACGAGGAAATTGAATAAATCTCATAGGAGTTAGAATGTAGAAGCTATCCCACTTTCAAA
>NW_013632447.1:0-418 GCF_000695525.1 Brassica oleracea var. oleracea
CACTGATAAGTCTGGTACAGAAGAGCACGTTCAGTGGTCTCACTACTAACATCCCGATGGACCATATCGAAGCCTTTGAGAGAATCTACAATTTCTCTCGCTCTAATGGAGTGCCACCAGATTATGTCAAATGCACGCTGTTCCCCTTCTCTCTTGTCTTGAAGGGAAAGCTTCTCGCTGGCTCCAATCTCTGCCGACCGGTTCTCTTACCTCATGGGACAAGGTCCGATCAGCGTTCTTGAGCCACTTCTACACGAAGTCTAAAACCGCGGCTCTACGGCACAGGATCTCCAATTTCAAGCAGAAGTCTGATGAACCTTTTCATGAAGCTTGGTAGAGGTACAAGGAGTACCAGAGAGAGTGGCCGCACAATGGGTTTGACGATGACTATATATTGGAGGTGTTCTATGATGGAGTG
>NW_013632448.1:0-418 GCF_000695525.1 Brassica oleracea var. oleracea
CAAAATCTGATGTCCTTGAAAGAGACACAGTCAAGTTGCTATAGAGTTTATACAAGATAGACCAAGTGTTTCATAAGATAAGGAACCTCGGAAAGAAAATGGTGCATAGAATTCGAGGTTATAAGAGAAACCATACCAGACATTGAGAAAAGGCTGCGCAGCTACACATCTAAGGTACCAAACCATGTGGCTTGGGACGCCAAGCTGCTAGGAAATAAAGGTCCTGGATAATAAGATCTCGAATCTATTAGATCATTTCTGGAACATAATGGAACCACATGAAAGTGTCGACACACACACATAAAGATATATTTGTATAAAGATACATAAGATAATATCACTTGAACATAAAGATATAAACGAGGATCAAAAACCCACGAAAGAGTACTCATAAAGATCATAAAAGAATAGAGATTAA
>NW_013632449.1:0-418 GCF_000695525.1 Brassica oleracea var. oleracea
CATAATGAACGTAAGACACTTAATAAGGGTTATATAGGTGTTATTCACACCGCAAAACGTTGTTTTCCGTTTAAAAACCCTATTTCCTCGGAATTTCCTCGGAATATTCCGAGGAAATTCCGACGAACTAGTGATCGATCGATGCGTTTTTGGACATAAATACATCGATCGATCCGTTTATAAAAAAACATTCGAGATTTTGAAACCCCAAACACTAGTTCCTCGGAATATTCCAAGGAAATTCCGAGGAAGACATGATATCCTCGATCGATCGATGGGATAATCTCATCGATCGATCACTAAGATGGACCAAAGCGTAACAATGTGATCGATCGATGAGATTATCCCATCGATCGATCGAGGATATCATGTCTTCCTCGGAATTTCCTTGGAATATTCCGAGGAACTAGTGTTTGGG
>NW_013632450.1:0-418 GCF_000695525.1 Brassica oleracea var. oleracea
CAATGTCGTTGCAATTTGCAACGGTTTTGCAACGGTGTTAGCTTTTTTTGGTTTCATCAACTTTTTAGTGTTATATAACACTCTTAATAGAAACATTAGACATTTTAAATGTAGTACGACAAATAATTTTATAGATTTACTCGAGAAAGTATATAAAAGAGTAAATCTATAAAATCCCAATTTCGGAGATTTGAACTAATATTATGGAAAACATATACCATTAACATTTGAAACACTCAATATCGAAACTAAATTTACAAAATACGTTAACAATATCTGATAAAAAAAATTAGATATAGTATTTCCGTTAACAATTTTCAATATCAGAATATAGGATATGCGTTAAACTCTCCGGAACACTTGCCAAACTTTAAATGAATCCCTAAAACCCACTAAATTAAACTTTTTGCAAGGGATT
>NW_013632451.1:0-418 GCF_000695525.1 Brassica oleracea var. oleracea
GAGTTTAAAGATATAGTTTTTCATCTAGTTGTTCTTAAAGCTAAGTTTGAGATTGATCACCCTTTAAACTTAGATCTTAGGATTAATTGAGATCAGGTCATTGTTTGACTCAATACCTGAAAATAAACTAGTATGATCTAAGTGACTAGATACAAACGAGAGTTGATCTAGAAAGTTAAAGAACACAAATCAAACCCGTTCATAAACCTTTCTGGAAGAAGCGTCGATCGACGCAACGATAGTTCTTTCGATCAATATTTTGAAAGGTCTATCGACCGAGATTCTTTACGAATCATCGGTCGACACTTTCTCGTGATTAACATACGAAATTTGAAATCCGAGATCCAGATTAGATAATCTAATTGATTATGTCTAGTTTTGAGTTCGAGAACAATTAATATCAATAAACCCTTAAAAC
>NW_013632452.1:0-418 GCF_000695525.1 Brassica oleracea var. oleracea
CTGGATCGGGAAGACTCAGAGAGACGGGATCATGGCCTATGGCTGAGAGATTACACGACGGTGTAATGTGGTAGTGACCCGAAGGACTGTGGGTTGTCGCGCGGTGACCCGAAGGACTGTGGGCCGCGGTCGGTTGAAAGTTCCTTCTTCTGGCCTTTGTGGTAGGGAGATAGGATATTGCCGATAGAGAGGAGGAACACGAAGTCACCAGGGCCCAGGTTAGAGTGTTGTGTTAGTGTGTCGTAGAGGGTTATGGAACCCTCGAGTTAATGTAGCACCGATATTTGGTGTTACGAGTAAGATCAAGTCATTTGGTAGTTACTATCTTATTATTGATGTGGTTGTGGTTGTTGATTGCTTTGTTTGCAGGCTCTGACATTAAGTCCTAAGTCTGGTTTAGGTACCAGATTAGGCTTGG
>NW_013632453.1:0-418 GCF_000695525.1 Brassica oleracea var. oleracea
CTACCTTGTGTACTACTAAGTGTAAATATAATAATAGTGTTTTTTTTTAACATATGGCACATAAACATTTTAAATGAGTAAATTTTTAATTATAATTTAATAATATGTGTTAGATATGTCATATATGTTTTAGACATGTTTGATTTTTTTTTTATTTATCTTAGTAATACCTAGTAAAACTAGTAGTTCAAAATTTTTCTTACAGTTACTGTATTATTTTTGTTTTTACTTCACGTAGTTGAAAACATAACAATATACTTTATGGTATACATATTTTTAAATGTATATTTTTTAACTTTTAAAAAAAAATTATAAATACATTTTAAATTGAAAGAAAAAAAAGAGATTCCCAATCTATACGACCAACAAAGGCAATTTAAGTTGCTAGTATCTCATTTGAACCCTAGTAAATGATAAG
>NW_013632454.1:0-418 GCF_000695525.1 Brassica oleracea var. oleracea
GCCTTTAAAGCCTCGAGGCAGCTCTTAGTCCCGAACGCTTGACTTTGGAGCAACCGCGCCGTGTCAAAAGGTCCACAACGTGTCCACCACTCGCGCAGATTCCCAAAATGCTTGTTGGACTTTGCAATCATCTCGGTCTCGACCCTCTCCCTTTCTTTCGTGACCTCGTAAATCCGCGAATCCCTAAGGCGGTCCAGTTCTTTCTTGTGCTCCGTGGCCTTGGCTCCTATCTCCTCCATAAGATTGGCCTTCCGCAGCTCCAGAGCCTCGATGGTTCCAAAGCCTCGATAGTAGAACGAGCAACGGAAAGCTCCTCTTCAGCTTCGTCGGCTCTCTTCTTCTGAGCTTTCCTCCGAGCAACCGCGCGATCTCTCTTCTCAGCCATCCTCTCGAACTCCTCCTGCCACTCCGCCTTCCT
>NW_013632455.1:0-418 GCF_000695525.1 Brassica oleracea var. oleracea
TGACACATTTTTCCTTCTTGAACAAGATCATGACAGCATGCATCAGTTCGGGAGGAAGTGTGAACCATTTTGCCAATGCTTTCATAATAAGTGGCAAATGTTATTAATATAATATATTAAAATGTTTGTATCTGGTATCTTAGAATGAAATTTTGTCTCATATTTATAAGAGATTAAACACTCAAACACAGAGTAAACGTATTTTCAAGTGAACATAACAAATTAATTAATGCAGTTCAACGTTAAATAAAATGTGACCGTTAATAAGAGTTTTCTCTAACATATTTAGAAAATTTAGAGAAACATAAATACTTATTATTTAAACTAAGTACTAACAAAATAACATATTTCTAAATTATTAATGTTTTAATTTATTTTGTTGTTAAGAAATAAACTACCAATCGAATTTAACCCTTGT
>NW_013632456.1:0-418 GCF_000695525.1 Brassica oleracea var. oleracea
TTACTCGTTAATGACCCAAACACGAATTGTTATAGTATATTTGTAAACCCTTAATTCCATTTTTTATTTTCGTCGAGTCGTAGTCTGTTAAAATCCAAATAAATTTCACTAGAAATAATTTGGGGAAAAGATAATCTCGTCGTCGCCCTAGGGATCAAGATGTCGCCTCCTCCGAGCTGGTTCATGGAGAATCAAGGGGAAGTTTATGAAGGTCGGCGTAGAGGATCGGAATCGGACGAAGAGCTGAAGGGGCTGAGCTACCAGGAGTACCGGAGGCTCAAACGGATCAAGATGAGGAACACTGGTAGGTTCTGCATCTGGAACAACACGCCGAGTCCACCGAGAGATCCGAACGAGGATGAGAACGCCGATGATGATGATGATGATAACCTGACGAAAGCGAAAGGCGAATCTGATT
>NW_013632457.1:0-418 GCF_000695525.1 Brassica oleracea var. oleracea
AGTTTGATGTCGAAATCAGATTACCAACTTGATTCTTTTAGGCAATCGTAAGTCTCATGTTCCATAAGATCATCTTGATCATGTTCAAAATTATTTTCACCCTCTTTATAGACCAACTGGGTTTCAGGATTCTTCCCTTTCAGACTCTCTTTGATAGAGGTCACAAAAATGTTTGGGAGTCCTTCATATCTTAGCCCAATGGTTCCCCATTCCACATCTTTGGCACACTGATTTGGTCGCGCTTTGTGGTTTAAAGGATATACCACGGCCACTGCCTTGACCATGGCTCAAATTGTGTTGATACCCACGGCCTCTGCCGTAGTGATTCCCACGGCCAAATGTGTTATAGTGGCCATGGCCACGCCCTTTCCACCCTCCACGACCATGGCCGTGTGGTCTATCATCCTGGACGTGGTTA
>NW_013632458.1:0-418 GCF_000695525.1 Brassica oleracea var. oleracea
ATATAAAACACTTATCTTTGATGAGTGGTCGTGATGAGATTTTTTTTTTCCTTTAAGGACAGATGATCTTATGGATTTGAAGCTGCTGACGATGTATAGAGATGCAGGTGAGGCCATGTCGCATACGTCTACCGTGATGGAGCTTGAAGACGCTGGGCCTTCTTTGCGTCTTGATGTAGAAGTTGAAGGCGTTCTGTTTTAAGGAGTTGTAACAGAGCCGAGGGCGAGGTGGAGAGACTGCTGAGAGCAAGACACTCAGACTCGTGACCCTGACCCACGAGTTAGTTCAAGATCCCTCTTTGTTTCTCTTCTCCATCTGTCTTGTGCCCTTACGATGCAGAGAGGCTTGTGACGACAGCGTAGAGGTTGTTTCTGCTGCTCCTCTCAACTCTCTCTCGCTCAGCCTCTTCTTTGGAAA
>NW_013632459.1:0-418 GCF_000695525.1 Brassica oleracea var. oleracea
AATGAAACATAGAAATATTCAGACCTAAAACCTTCGTTTTACAACACTTATGTATATATTATGAGCCTTATGCAATATTCATTTTGGGTATGAATGATGACCAGGAAACGGCGAGGAATAATGCACTCCTTGATGTTCCTAAAAAATACCACCATTCACAAGGAATAAATTTTTCTTCTCATTTCCTACCATTCTTTTTTTTTTTGTAGAGAAATAAAGAACATAAGTATTCCTTGTTAAATTTGAGAAGGAACAACCATTCTTTTTCATTTCTGCAATTTTATTCCTTTATGTTCCTTTTCTATTAGTTCTTCTGTTTTCAGAATGGTCACTAGTCGAACCCTTGTGTTACTGTGTTTGACCCTTTAGGTTTCTCTAGAAAACATTTCCAAATATATTATTTGGAGGCTTTTTTTTT
>NW_013632460.1:0-163 GCF_000695525.1 Brassica oleracea var. oleracea
CTTTGACAAAATCAGTAATCGCATCCATACATTCTTCAGCCAAATTGCATACATTCCTCAGGTAGAATACCTTTGACAAAATCAGTAATCGCATCCATACATTCTTCAGCCAAATTATAGTCTGTCTTAATACCCATTAATCTAGTTGCAGATGATAAGACTG
>NW_013632460.1:274-418 GCF_000695525.1 Brassica oleracea var. oleracea
ATCTATATCCGTTCTAGATTCTTCTAACCTAATATCAGGCTGAGGTTCACTAACAGGCTGAGGTTCGCTAGTACTACCATATTCATAACCAGTTTCTCCATGAAGGTACAAAACTTTATAATTACGTGAAAACCCTTTCATATA
>NW_013632461.1:0-418 GCF_000695525.1 Brassica oleracea var. oleracea
CTTTTAAATTTATCAAATTTTAAAAAATTAAATCAAACTAAATTTAAATATTTTATTTTAATTAATATATAAAATTTGTAAATAAATACAAAATTCAAAAATAAATAAATAAAGTTGGTCAAATTTACGACCAATGAACATCTAAAGTCGATGTAAAGTGGTCGTTACCTTACGACTAATAAACATCGACATTAGAGGTAAATTGGTCGTAAGGTTACAACCAGTGTACGACTAATATGTCTAGTCGTAATATTACGACCAATGTGCCTCTAATAATTAATTACGACCAGCTTCTAACGACCAATCGATTTTCGAAGTTAATTAGTCGTAATGCCCATATTACGACTAACTAGCTACTAATACTGTAGTCATTAAGGTCATGTTTTCTAGACAAGTTACAGGAGGTGAAAGACAACAC
>NW_013632462.1:0-196 GCF_000695525.1 Brassica oleracea var. oleracea
AAACTGAAACGGGATACGTAAGTCGAATTAGTCATCGCACCATCTAAGACCAGGAGTAAACCTAGGTCTTGCCCTAAACCCAGCGCACTGGTATCTAACATCTTTAGGCATAGTATCAAAAAACCTTGATACGAGATCCCAAAATTTGTCTCTTTGCCAATATTCGAGCGTCTTCAGAAATCCCGCAAGTTTACAA
>NW_013632462.1:225-418 GCF_000695525.1 Brassica oleracea var. oleracea
CGGATATAGCAGTTCACACAGAGTTAGATTACGAGATGACAACTCGTAGTCTTCCTTCTACACCCATATAAAATGCCATCGGCAGCAACACGCCTGATAACCTCTACATAAAAACTAGACCGTAAAGGTCTCGCTGAAAAACTAGCCATACGAACCTTAACTCCAAGACGAACTACGAAAGGCTTGATCCCTT
>NW_013632463.1:0-418 GCF_000695525.1 Brassica oleracea var. oleracea
TGAGTGCTAGTTTAGGAACAAAAACTTGATTTAGTGCTATTTTTGTCCTTTTCTCTTTTAATTATCATGGAGGCATTTACTACATAAGAAAATATTACAGAGATTCATAGCCTCTTATCGAAGTAGAGATGGAATTGAAATAAATCTTTCAAAACGAAACAACGATAAAAGAATCATAATTACCTTTAAAATTCAATAGAGAAATTCGAAGATGCAGTTGAAAAAAGCGATGAAGGTCATCCACAACAAGAAAACACATGCTTAACGACGAAATTTAACGAAGAAAAATAATCCTCGTAAATTTACGTCGAGTTTACGAGGAATTTAAGTGAAAAACTAAAGTCATAGTTATTTTCTCGTAACGTAACGATAAAAGTGTTTCGTTGTAAAGTGGATGTAATTTTACGAGTATTTTACG
>NW_013632464.1:0-418 GCF_000695525.1 Brassica oleracea var. oleracea
ATCGACGTTTCGGAAGAGCTCGGTCGCTACTTAGCGACCGAGCGCTCTATCGCTATGTAGCGACCGAACTTCGGTTCGAGCTCGGTCGCTACGTAGCGACCGAGCAAACGCTCGAGCTCGGTCGCTACGTAGCGACCTAGTTCCGGCTCGAGCTCGGTCGCTACGTAGCGACCAAGAGGAATGGACGTTCGGTCGCTACGTAGCGACCGAGCCTTGGCTTGAACTCGGTCGCTACGTAGCGACTGAGCGGAGCACGTGTTCGGTCGCTTCGTAACGATCCTTTTCGAGCTCTTGTCCGATTACTCGCGTTTCCTCCGCGATGCTTTTCGTAAAGAAGAATCTATTTCGGAAAAGTATTTGTCGAAGAAGGATTCTACGTTTTTCTTCTTCGGAGATTTGGACGTTAACTTCGTCGTAA
>NW_013632465.1:0-418 GCF_000695525.1 Brassica oleracea var. oleracea
TAACAAGAGGATGGCCATCAAAACAGATATGAGTAAAGCATATGATATGATGGAATGATCGTTTATCGAAGCTGTGATGCGGAAGATGGGATTTTCTGAAACATGGGTCACTTGGATTATGAGATGTATCACGTCGGTAAAATACAAGGTTCTTATAAATGGTCAACCAAGAGGGAACATTGTCCCAGGTAGAGGTCTACGACAAGGAGATCCTTTGTCTCCTTTCATTTTTATTCTGTGCACGGAAGCGCTCGTTAGCCTTCTCAATCATGCAGAGAACCAAGGGAAGATAACGGGGATGCGCGTCACACGCGCATGTCCTTCAGTATCTCACCTTCTCTTTGCTGATGATAGCCTTTTCTTCTGTAAGCCGGAGCCCCGTGAATGTGAAGAAGTAATGAAAGCAGTCAGGACATAT
>NW_013632466.1:0-160 GCF_000695525.1 Brassica oleracea var. oleracea
TCTGGAATGGCTTGTGCAGCCTCATCTTCTCCTTCTTCATCAACCAAATTGAAAAAAAATTTCAATCCCTAAATCATCTCAAATCCTGTTCCAAACTCGTTGATCACAGACAATTGTGTTCTATTCCATGTTTAAACATCTGTTTCATGCATATTTGATC
>NW_013632466.1:248-418 GCF_000695525.1 Brassica oleracea var. oleracea
CCGATCTTTAGGGTGAAAACGAGTGTAGGAATCAGGTAGAGCTCGAAAAATCAAGGGGAATAGAGCCCAAAATTGTTCAAATCGGATGATTATAGAGAGATAGCGAATTATAGGGGATATCAAAGGGGATGAGAGTTCTGAGGTTTTGATCCAAAAAGTTCGGGTTTTGC
>NW_013632467.1:0-418 GCF_000695525.1 Brassica oleracea var. oleracea
GAACTCAGTGAAAATTACAAAAAGTTAAGGATGCTGAACAGAGGATCTGAAACTTTAGAACAGATATTATCAGTTGGACAACCTCCAAAGGTGAATTGGGGCTTAGGATACAAGGGAGCTGCTCCAAAAGATCAAGCGATTCCACTCGATGTTATCAAGTTTGTAAAAGGTACTCCATCTAACCCCGAAAGTAGCCCGAAAGCTGAGAAAAGACATACATCTACACATGTGGAAAAAGAAACTAATGCACACTCTTCAAAGCCTGCAATAACTAGGAGGAATGGTTGTTTGTTTTGTGGGAATCATGGTCATAAGGTTGATTTATGTTATTCTCGAAGACACCAGATTGAGCGAGCTTGGAGGATGAACCCTTGTTATGTGGAACCTAGAAGGTATGGATATGTATGGATAGCTAAGA
>NW_013632468.1:0-417 GCF_000695525.1 Brassica oleracea var. oleracea
TTTTTTTTTGCAATCATTGTTTTTTATTTGTTCATAATATTTTATCAAAACTTTTATAACTTGTGCAGTTTCTTTTTTATGAAATTATACTAATCATATATTAACCACTTCCTTTTTGTTAATTAATTTCAAAATCCAACAACATATTGAAAAGTTTTTTTTTTCAAATATAGTATGAATTATTATTAATTATATTAATTTTTGAATATTTTATCCTCTAAATATCTATATGTGACTAAACAAAACAAAATAATACTATATTTGCAAATTATTGTTTTATTAAATATATTAAATACTGTAATTAATTAGGATATATTTTGGCATATTGGGTTTAGCTTTGTCCACACATTTTTATGATGGAAAATTAGGTCATATAACCAAAAAAAACTATAATTCACTAAATAACCAAAACTCTAT
>NW_013632469.1:0-417 GCF_000695525.1 Brassica oleracea var. oleracea
TCACAAATATAGAACTTAAAAATAAAAATGACCAAAATAGACTTAAACGTTTTACCAAAAGAAGTAAATATACACTTATACCCCTAGGGTTAATTAATCAAGACATTAGGGTTTAGGGTTTAGAATTAAGGGTTTAGAGCTAAGGGTTTAGAATTTAAGGTTTAGAGTTTAGAGTTGAGGAGTGGGGTTTTGGGGATATGATTTCAAATTTAAAAAAATAAAATAAAACTAAAATTTTCAAAATAAAAATGATATTTTGGTTATTTTAGTTTTTGAGGTCAATTTTGTGACAAAAACTTAAAAATGTCTATTTGAGAGAATTGTCCAATATATTATCATTCCAAAATTAGTGTGTACAAAATATTTGTTGCCCATAAGTTATACCGAATTTGATCACTATGTGCTAACCAGCTTAAT
>NW_013632470.1:0-417 GCF_000695525.1 Brassica oleracea var. oleracea
GAAAAGAGGTTGAAGAGAGTGTGGTTAAAAACCCTATAAGAGCTCCCTCGATTGAAAGATGGAAGCCACCACCACAGAATTGGATAAAGTGCAATACTGATGGAGCATGGAAAAAAGACAGTGAGTCATGTGGTGTGGGTTGGGTGAGTAGAGATCAAAGTGGGAAGCTCGTATGGGCAGGTGCTAGAGAACTTCCAACGCTAGGGTCACCGATAAAATTTGAAGCTGAGGCAATTAGATGGGCAATACACACTCTTGTGGGATTCAACTACCAGCAGGTGATTGTGGAAACTGATTCTCTGGAGTTGACTAAGATGATCAATGGTACTGAAGCCCCATGGCCAAAGCTGAGACCGGTCATACAAGATATATCAAACATGTTGGTGACCAAGGAAGCGTATAGGGTCGAGTTCTTTC
>NW_013632471.1:0-417 GCF_000695525.1 Brassica oleracea var. oleracea
CGTGTGAACTATCGAGACAGGAGAGATCCAGTCTGTAGTGGTAACTGCAGCAGGGTTTTGGGTTTTCGAAAGAGTTTGGAATGGGAAGGTTTGCTCATCAAAACGTACATGACGTGAGACAAACAGACGATGAAGAACTGGATCAAAACACAAATAGGCACTTTGAGTTAAGGAATATCCAAGAAAGACACAAGGAGTGGATCGTGTTTGAAGTTTATGGTCACGATAAGGACGAAGCCAAGGAAAACATTGACAACCAAAGATTTTGAGTTTGGAATAGTTAGGTGGGGACTTGAAGAGAAGCTGATATGGAGAGTTTAGAGAAAGAACAGGAGTAGGCATTCTGTTTATTAGATAAACGGCAGTAGAAAAGGCATAAGACCAGTAGGTGTTTGGGATTTTTGAGTGATGAAGCAG
>NW_013632472.1:0-417 GCF_000695525.1 Brassica oleracea var. oleracea
GTCATCACCGGAGCCGTCGTCACGCCACTGACATAGCCTCATTGTCATAGATCCATCGATGTACCATGTTTCCAGTTCACGTCGGATCCGTTCCATGGAGAACGTGAGCAAGCCAGGACCTAGAAGGAGAAAGTGAGACGCGAGTCATTGCGTCTCGGAACCAACGACCACCGATCTGCGCCGCCATGAACCGTTAGCCACCGGAGAGCTGAACCGTGTCACTGGAGATCGTGGGCCTTTGAACCGTAGCTATGTCTGAGAAGGTTAAGCGTATCATTAGTTGTTTCTTGTGATACAAGAAACATATCTAACGTGCACTTTTATCATGGCATTCGTAGGAAGCAAACATGGACCTTATGGGTGACTTGTTCGCCAAGTCATTCTCTCTAAAGCGTAGATCGAGTTTGTTGTACAAGC
>NW_013632473.1:0-417 GCF_000695525.1 Brassica oleracea var. oleracea
AAAGTGTTGCTTGGAAACACTTCTGTAAGAAGGTTAGATTTCTCTTACGTTTTATAATGCATACATTGTTTAATGATTCTGTTTAAATTTGTATCTGACTTGGTATGTTATGTGTGTAGATGGATCTAGACAGACCTGTCTCAAGGAGGACATCAACAAGAGACATTGTAGAGCTGTATGTGGAGAGGAAGGCTGCTATGAAAAAATGGTTTAAAGCTAATAAGCAAAGAGTTTCGGTCACTACTGATATCTGGACTGCTCAAGTAACACGTAAGTAGTGTCTGTTATGTTTTGTTCCTTTTGTTCTTGGCTTGATCCTTATGTTTTTATCTTTCTGTTGCCTTGATCACAGGTGCTAGTTACATGGTTGTCACTGCCCATTTCATTGATGATTGCTGGCGATTGAGGAAGCTTATC
>NW_013632474.1:0-417 GCF_000695525.1 Brassica oleracea var. oleracea
AATTGAAATCACATCTCTTACGACCTTCTCAAATCTTTAAAACTCAATCCAGCTTTCACATAATCCAAGCTACTCAAATATCTCCTTTCCTCTACAACATCTCTTTCTCGATCTCTCTATACAAATCATCACCTTTTGATACTTCAGGCTGGTGGTAGGTAGATCTCTTGGAGAAGAAAGCTCCAACGGCCTAATTGTGTCACTGTTTATGAGAAAGATTCCTTTATAAAAAAAAGTTATAATCTTTACGAACACCCAACTACTCAGTTAGATTAGGACCATTTTCTCTGTCTCTGATGAGTTTAGACAACACAAATTACAAAACTAAAGCTCTCAAATCTTCATAATACAAAAGTACCATTAAATAAAATCAGTTTCTGATTCAAATCAGAAGTACAATAACACTAACATGTCCTA
>NW_013632475.1:0-417 GCF_000695525.1 Brassica oleracea var. oleracea
TATATATATATATATATATATAGTATTTATAAACGTAAATACATGTATATCATAAACTTTATTATAATAAAAATATATAGCTTGGATACGGTCAACGGATTCCTAAATTGCCCATAAGTTTGTTTTTGACTAAAAGCCTATAAATTTCTTTCAAACAATATGCTTACAAAGTTATGTTTTCATTGGCAAAATTATTAAAAATTAACAGAATGCTTAAATTAAATAATTGATTCCTACATTTTATACCACAATTGGTTTTGATAATATCTATACTATTAAAACCTAAATAATAACTTCTTTCATATGTAATACTTTAAAATAGATCATCCTCCACATAAATATAGGCATTATAGATTTATATTAATACATATAAATTACATTAATAATGATAGATTTTGTTATGATATATGACAAAAA
>NW_013632476.1:0-417 GCF_000695525.1 Brassica oleracea var. oleracea
GCTTGATTTTCGTCTCGGAGGGTAAGATTCTCCGATTCGAGCTGGCTAAGTTTCTCTGCGCTTTGCTCCAGTTGCTTGGAGTGTTCGTTGAGTTTTTCCTTCAATCTTTGGAACTCCGAGGAGAGCTCGGGATTGGTTTCCTCCCGAGTTTTATGTAACTCGGTTACATGGCTCTGCAGACCATCGATTTGCCTCTGGAGTTCAGCTTCTCTTTGGGTGGCCTCGGGTAGCTCGTCTTGCTCGTCCACCGCCCTTATCACGTAGTTTAGATTACTCTCCTCCTTCTAACACCAAACTGTTAGGGAATTTTTGTGTAGTATCTTTGTGAGTACCACGAAACGATGGACAAGGCTGGTTATTGTATAGATTTCGTGAGTATTTGAGATAAATAGACTTGAAGAGACGTTTTATTAGATA
>NW_013632477.1:0-417 GCF_000695525.1 Brassica oleracea var. oleracea
TTCTATCAGTGCGTCGATTTGTTTAGGGTTGGCATCTATCCCGCGAAGTGTCACGAGGTAACCGAGGAACTCTCCCGATGCTACTGCGAACCTGTATTTTGCCGGATTGAGTTTCATGTTATGCTGGTTCAGCCTTGCGAAACACTCTTCTAGGTGAGTTATATGATAGCGTTCGTCAAGGGATTTCACGAACATATCGTCGATATACACTTCCATGGTTTTTCCGAGTTGTTCGGAAAACATCCGATTGACGAGCCGTTGATATGTGCCACCGGCGTTCTTAAGACCGAACGACATTACTTTGTAGCAATATGTTCCACGATCGGTGATTAATGCAGTTTTCTCGCGATCATCGGGGTTCATCATGATCTGATTGTAACCGGAGAAAGCGTCCATGAATGATAAGAACTTGTTCCA
>NW_013632478.1:0-417 GCF_000695525.1 Brassica oleracea var. oleracea
CTTGTACGATTACACCATTCAACATTAATATGAGCTTCGTACTTCTTTAGGAGCTTAATGTTATGAGGCACAACGAAAGTATTGTTTAGGATCACCCCATCCTTTACCACATACGCATTTTCATTTCGGCGGCGACGATATAATACATACCCTGATTTATCAATCGAATTATTGTCATTATACTGGCGAGGATACTTTTTCGTGTACACGTTGTTCTCCATACATGGTGACTTCAGATTAATGACACCACATGGACCATGGATCATGTGTTTCGTTACTAAATTGTAAGCCTCTGGATCTTTTTCTCTGTTTGGAAGCTCAGCCAAAATAATCTCATCTACCTCCTCTGCACTTGGTGTCCTGGAAGAGCTTCCAAACCACAATAATATATGTGCATGAGGGAGCCCTCTTTTTTGA
>NW_013632479.1:0-417 GCF_000695525.1 Brassica oleracea var. oleracea
ACCCGGGTTCTTATTTAAAACCAGTTCGGTTTGTAATTTATTGTAACTTTATTCGTTGAACCAAATCATTTCTTTTAACCAGCCTATATAGTCTATATATCACATCTTTCCATAACCTAATAAAAAGGGGTGTAGAGAGCAGCAGCCGTATTCCTCTTACGATCACCTCTTCTCAATTGATCTCCCGAGCTCTCTCCTCCTTATCTCCTATCATTCATTTGTTCTCTTTATCTTCACCTGTGTGGATGTTCTTATCTCCTCTCCTCACCATCTCTCAATCTTTTGACTTCGATGGCAATCAAAGGAGGAAGCCACTACCACCACTCGTTCGTTATCTGACCACCACCGGAGCCATCATTCCTCGCCGAAGAGGAAGTTGTTGTCACCACCATCGATCATCCCTTTACACTGCCGTGA
>NW_013632480.1:0-417 GCF_000695525.1 Brassica oleracea var. oleracea
CTGCACGCGCTTGCTACACGGCGGCTTTGCTATCTGCTTGGACTTCAAAGAAGGGCGAGATGAAAACAGAGCCTCCAAGATCATCGTCTTCACCAGTTTCCTCTTCTTTGGGAACACACTCCCTTGTTTCGGGCCCAACCGTCGTTGTCGCCACTCACCATTCTCTACCGCCGCCGCTTTTTCAACCGAGCTCATCGATCTTTACTTTCTCTGTCTAGTTTCCACTCTTGTCTTAACGAGAACGTGAACTCCTAGATTGTGCCCCTTTTTATCAATTGATAAGACTTGTCCTACAAGCTAATAGTATGTTGTAAATTAGTATATAATACATTTCTTATCTTATCAATCTTTTTATTTCCCGCACGTGGTCTTGTTCACTAGATTGGAGGCTTAAGTCGAATGTTTTATTAGGCTTTG
>NW_013632481.1:0-417 GCF_000695525.1 Brassica oleracea var. oleracea
TTACTATGCTTGGAAGTATGGATTTGAGCCTCCTAACCAGAATTTTTGAAATAACCTTATAAATCACATTACACAATGCAATTGGTCGGAAATCTTTCATAGTTGAAGGAGGGTTCACTTTAGGTATAAGACACAAGTTAGTGTGGTTAAAACCGTCCGGAAACTCTCCTGAATCGAAAAAATGTTGCACTACTCGCACTATAGAAGAGCCTACAATCTCCCAATATTCTTGATAAAAACTAGCAGTGAAACCGTCTGGACCAGGAGCACGGGTACCTCCAATGGCGAAGAGACTTTCCTTGACTTCCTCAGCTGTGATATCCTTGATCAAATTGTCATTCATCTCAGGCGTAATGACTGAATGTATAGAATGTAATGTATTTCCCATTCGTAATGGTCCAGAGGTAGAGAACATAT
>NW_013632482.1:0-417 GCF_000695525.1 Brassica oleracea var. oleracea
AGTTAATGCCTTTTTGTTTGTTTTTGAGTGGTTTTTGAAGACTTTATGGAGTTTTGGTCAAATATGATCGTGTCGACTTCTTGTTACTTACGATGATTTAGATCGTTTGTGAGTGATCACAGAGAAGATAAATATTTTTCAATATATAAGCGGCCAGGTATTCCATTCACATCTTTAATGGTTATTTGACTTGTTTCATGACATAGGTAAGTGAAGGCGACATGATAGTCGTTACTTGTTACCCATTGTATTCATTTGTCTTGCAAAACTCAATTTTACCTGTGGAAGCACCGTGGCCTAGTGGTCAAGGTTTAAAGGTTTTTACACCCAGGTCTGAGGTTCAAACCCCAGATAACGCAATTTCTACAGTAAGAGGTCTGAGTTTCAATTCCCGGAAAAGGTGAATTATGCAGAAAA
>NW_013632483.1:0-417 GCF_000695525.1 Brassica oleracea var. oleracea
GAAACTGGCTTGCTCCCCATTGCCAACTTCACACCTTAGGAAATTTTTAGCAAGTGGCATGAGCTTCAAAATCGATTTCCAGATCCAAGACCCCTGCTTCTTTTCATCTAAGCTCCAAATGCTGAGTCCTTTAAGTCGGTGGTGTTTAGTCCAGGAGGCCCAAAGTGACTCAGACTCACTGTGAAGAAGCCAGACCAGCTTAAGGGAAAGAGTTTTGTTCCATATGCTGAGGTTTCGAAGTCCTAGACCACCTTCAGAACGAGGGAGACATACCACATTCCAAGAACCCTTTGCTGCCGCTTTACTAGTGATGTTTCCATTCCAGAGGAACCGAGAACATAGGGATTCAATAGCCTTAATACAGCCCTTCGGAAGAACAAAGGATGAAAACCAGAAGTTTAGGGTACCAGCAATGAC
>NW_013632484.1:0-417 GCF_000695525.1 Brassica oleracea var. oleracea
AATTACATGCAACATTAATTTGGACAATTTTTATAACAGCTTTCACTGTATATTTTTCTATTGTTTTGTAAGTTATATATGATATTGATTAATTTTTCTAAAACAATACTGATTAATTTTTAGAAATATAATGATAATGATAAATATTTTATATCAATTTTAAAAAATGCATATCAGTATTAAAATTATGGTTGAGATTTTTATTTTAGTATTTTAGAAAAAAAATTACATGAAACTAAATATAATAACCTTACATTTTATGTTCACATTACCGACAAAAATATACTTATTTTAACATTACAAACAATTTCAACTAGACCTTGACCCGCTCGACTGAGCGGGTGTCAATTTTTCTTTTTTTTTATCTCCTTATGTCATAAATGTTATACAAGATTTGTAATGTGTGCGCTAATATAA
>NW_013632485.1:0-417 GCF_000695525.1 Brassica oleracea var. oleracea
TTTTTGTGTAGATTTGATAGATTTTTGTTAGGGTGATTGGTTAGGGTGATTGGTTAGGATTGTGATTTGGTGTATAATAGGTTTAGAATTGTGATTTGGTTGAATAATTTGTTTTGTTGAATTGATTTAGAATTTTTTTTATAAATTTTTGATTTTTTTTGTATTTATAAATTCGATTTTTGTATTTTACAAAACGATTTTTGTATATAAATTCGTTTTTTTGGATTTTACAAAACGTTTTTTGTATATAAATTCGATTTTTTGGATTTTACAAAACATTTTTAATATCTATAAAACTTTTTTTGTGATTAAAAACTATTATTTGGGATTTAAAAAAAAAAATTATATTTATATTATATCTATTTCTATATAACATTTTTAATATTATTAAAACTATTTTTTGTAATTATTAAACTA
>NW_013632486.1:0-417 GCF_000695525.1 Brassica oleracea var. oleracea
TGTCCTCAAATCTGGCTCATCTGCAATAAAAGGGATCAAGTCAGTAATATTGAAGCTATTACTCACATCATACTTACCTCGCAAATCCAGCTTGTAGGCATTGTTGCTGATCTTCCTTATGACCTCAAAAGGTCCATCAATCCGCGGCATTAGCTTGGACTTCCTCTCATTGGGAAACCTCTCTTTCCTTAGGTGAATCCAGACCTGATCACCCACTTCAAAAACCATCTCACGCCTCCCTTTGTTAGCATGCTTGACATACTGCTTGGTTTTCGCCTCAATGTTGAGCCTAGCCTGCTCGTGGAGTTGCTTTACCATCTCTGCCTTCTTTTTGCCATCAAAACTGACCCTTTCACACTCAGGTAAAGGTATTAAATCCAAAGGAGAGTTGGGATTGAACCCATAAACAATTTCAAA
>NW_013632487.1:0-417 GCF_000695525.1 Brassica oleracea var. oleracea
TTGATGATTAAGCGGGGAATCAATGTGCCGGTTTAACAAAACCTTCATGAAAATTATTTGTTAGATAGACTCAATGCCTAGTCTCACAATGATTTACGAATATACTTGAAAATAAATAATTTTAGAATTCCATTTAAGTTTGATGGGTTACTTGACTTCAAACAGAATTAAGAATATTGGATATCGAAATTTATGTTTGAAAACATAATTTTATTTATTTTATTTATTCGGACGGGTATTAAATTATCTCAACCCCCTTATTTTTGGTCATGGGCCGGGTTTTAAGGTTTTACATTACATGGTCTTGATTAGTAGAATGGGATCATCCTTAGACCTAACTTCTCAACACGAGATGTAGCATCTTTAACTTTGATGAATTTGACGAATATGGTCTTAGCCACATCATTGGTGAGAACT
>NW_013632488.1:0-417 GCF_000695525.1 Brassica oleracea var. oleracea
TTTCAAGGAGTACACACAGGACTGCCCTCACCATGGCTACACTGATGAGAGTTTGCTGAACATTCTCTATAATGGAGTTCATAAAGAGAGTCAAGATGCCATGGACACAGCAAGTAATGGTGATTTCATGACCAAGACTGTTGAAGAAGCTTACACCTTGTTGAACAACCTGTCATCCAGCAAAGCAAACCGCAAGTCAAGGTTTGATACCAGCCAGAAGGGTGTTGGTTATGAATCGAAAGAAGATAGATGAGTTGAATGCCAAGATTGAGATGCTTCTCAAGAGAGATCAGAAATCTGTGAAATTTGTGGAGGAGCAAGGCTATCGTTCCTCACAAGAAGCTGTTGGTGATGATTCAAGGGATATGCAGGCTGATGTGAACTACATTGGTGGTCAAGGAAACTACAACAGAGGCT
>NW_013632489.1:0-417 GCF_000695525.1 Brassica oleracea var. oleracea
CTCAAAAAAAAAGATAACTTATTTGTCTAGGCAAGATAATAACGCTATCATACAAAATTCTACTAACCACTTTTCTGAGGCCGACAAAACACCAAGAAAATACAAAACTAAATATCGCTCATATAAGTATGTAAATACTTTTTCAAACTATTGAAAATATAACAACCTAATCCAAAATCAAAATCGAAAATTCCATATTTAGATTCACGCATTTAAATTTAACTCAAAATTTTATTAGATTTCTCACAAAGTTATTTGAATGGTTCCTATATTTTTGAACTGAAATCAAAAACTATAACTGAACTAGAACCAAACTAAAAATTAAAAAAACGTAACTCCGTGCTTTTAAGCGCGAATACTATCCTAGTTATTAAATTTAAAACTAGGGATTCCAAATCAGATTAATCAACATCTCCT
>NW_013632490.1:0-417 GCF_000695525.1 Brassica oleracea var. oleracea
TAGCAGTTTGTGAGACTGGTAGGAAGCTGGAAGAAGTCAAGGCAACAAAAGAGAAGGAACCTTGGTATGCTGATTTGGTTAACTACCTAGCCACAGGAAGAGAACCTTTCAATCTTGTGGGCTATGCCAAGAAGAAGTTCTACAAGGATGTGAAGAGATACTACTGGGATGAACCCTATCTCTACATTCTCTGCAAGGATCAGCTTTATAGAAGAGTGGTTGCAAATGAGGAGATTGATGGGATCCTTACACAGTGTCATGGATCATCTTATGGAGGCCACTTTGCCACCTTCAAGACAGTTGCGAAAGTGTTACAAGCTGGATTCTGGTGGCCACATATGTTCAAGGATACACAAGACTTTGTTTTAACGTGTGATTCTTGCCAAAGAAGAGGAAACATCACCAAGAGGAATGAGA
>NW_013632491.1:0-417 GCF_000695525.1 Brassica oleracea var. oleracea
TGTCGTCGGTATATTGGGAGGGATTTCCGACGGACCAATAAAAAAAACTAATTAGAATCTTCTGAGTCTTCATCAAACTCCCCAACCTCGGCTTCTGGCTCCGAATGTACAACAGCATCATGTCCAAACACAGTCAAATTCTCAACAAGTTGAACATTTTCCAAATTCTTCAACTGCCTGGGCGTTGCTGGTAGACTCTGGTTGCAATGGTTCATCATCATCAGAAGTTCCATCCACTCGTCCTCTTGGGTTGATTTGCGTTACAGTAACCCATGGATCGTCTCTGTACGTCACCCGAGGGTAACTAATGTAGCACACCTATACATATCAATTATACAAGTATTAGTAAAACATATAACATTAATTAATTATATTGGTAAAAAATTATGAATCGATTGACATACCTGATCAGCTTGC
>NW_013632492.1:0-417 GCF_000695525.1 Brassica oleracea var. oleracea
TATAAACTTAGAAATGTGCTATTTTGGAGATTTGCCCTTAACATTATCATTATATTCTACATTATCCAATCAACAATTGTTAGAAAGACATTTAGAGAATCATTTACTAAATGCTAATGCTCTCCAAATGCTCTATGGTCAATGCTCTCATATGAAGCTTTTATGAGAGCATTTACATATATAATTTATAAAATTAAGGAAAATATATAATTAATATATTTATTTTATTTAATAATATCATAAAAATATTTTTCTATCCAGAAAATAAAATTTTGATTCTTAAATTAATTTACAATAAAAATATTTTTTTAAAAAAAGTAATTTTTCACATTTAAAATATAAAATTTAATTCATATAATTTTATTTGGGGTAAATTATTTTAAATGTGAAATATTATTTTTTAAAATAGATATTTTA
>NW_013632493.1:0-417 GCF_000695525.1 Brassica oleracea var. oleracea
AATATTTTTACATATGTAAGATAACAACCAACCTAAATATGAATAAAAAAAATATTATAAATTTAATATATTTAGATAAAAAATAGTATAGTTGAATTTAAGGAAATAGATGTAATCTAATATACCCAACTGATATTTAAATCGACTGTAAAGCAATAAAACCGATTAGATATAACATATCAAAAATCATATGTACAATTAAAATAATATAATGTTATTAATATAAATTAATAATATAATAATATTATTAAAAACTAAAAGTAAATAAGAATCAATTATTATAGTATATATGTTTATAAATATTTATATATGTGCATGAACACGAAAAATCACCTAAGGGATATTATATTTTCACCATATAAATGTTAAAATATACTTTGGTTTAGGAGTTTGGCAAACATATGTTGTAGTATTGTA
>NW_013632494.1:0-417 GCF_000695525.1 Brassica oleracea var. oleracea
TTTTTTTTTTCTTGTTCTTTTTGTTTCTTGCATATATTGGTTGTTCACGTGTGTTTATATATATGAACAATATATGAGATCTATTTCCAGAGTCATTGTTATTTATGTAAATAGTCAATTTCTTTTATTTTTGTTTCCATTGTGATCTTCGTCGTTGATTCATTTACAAATTTGGTGCTTCACTTATTAACTAGTCATGTGTTTTGTTTTCTTTGTGTTGATTAAGTGAATCTTACTACTTTTAATGAAACTGAAATCTATGTAGTTGAAAATCTGCTAAATATACGAAAAAATATCTTAAAATACATTAAACTGAGTACATAATTAACTGATACACTCATGTATAAATTTGATACATTCATGTATAAAATATCGAAAATTGATACATTCATGAATAGTTTGATGTTTATTAGATAA
>NW_013632495.1:0-417 GCF_000695525.1 Brassica oleracea var. oleracea
CTATAGTCGTTAAAGACTTTAAAAAGTGAATTCACCAATATTATAAATATGCATAGTAGGTGATCAGTCCACTAACATCTTCGTTATTTATGTCAATATCTTATTTTGGCTGGTGAAAACCATATTACCCTTTTATCTTATGGGTAAGCAACATATGTCAAATCATTCGGAAGAATCTTCTGGTTCTTATATGACTATGCATATGACCTTTAAGTATATATTTCGCATTATTAATGAACCAAAATGGTCTAACTGATTCATGCCAAATGTAAACTTCTAGTTTACTATACATTTATCTTCATTATACTAATCTTTGTGTAGTACAATATATAAGAGGCTGTAGATATTTTCTCTAAAATACTTATACTGCTTTGAGAATTATTTCTGATTGAAATGTATATATCATTTCGTTTGCTT
>NW_013632496.1:0-417 GCF_000695525.1 Brassica oleracea var. oleracea
TTCGTTTGGTCGTAGTAACATGAGGATGTCGCTACGCACGTCGCTAAAATTGTCCGTAAAGGGTTATAGCGACATTTGTGGGTCGCTATGCGCTTGTCGCTATGCTATCTTCCTTGTAGCGACCCAATCATGTCGCTATGAGCATGTCTCCACAGCACTTGTGTTTCTTTCCTAGCCTCTTTTGAATCCTTTCCTTTTCCTGAGCACCTTCCAAACTGAAATCACACACAATTCACACAAACAAACACAGAAACAAGGATAGTTCACACAATTTATTAAAAACATTCACACATATATACAAAGGATACTCTTGGGATTTCCTCCCAAGTGAGCTTGTTTTAAGTCTCTAGCTTGACTTTGCCTCCTTTAGGTTAGACTGTGGTTGGATCGGAAAGTGGAACTGAAGTTCCCAGGTCT
>NW_013632497.1:0-417 GCF_000695525.1 Brassica oleracea var. oleracea
TATGATCATGTTTCATATTAGTTCTCCAACGTTAGGATTCGTTATTGCGAAACAGCAAGAAAGACATCATTCCAGCAATTGTGATGAGGAATATCACACCAAAAACTATCAACGACCAAATGAAGAGGATAAGATGAACGGTGGACTTTGTGAAGAAAATAGGACCAATGCTCAGCATTAACCATTCAACATTGAAATATCATTCCGTAGACATAAATTTACTATTTCAGTGATGTTTCTTTAAATGTAATCAATATTTAGACTTTATGTAATTAAGAATTTACTATATTGGTTCTTCACTTTCGGAACAGTAAAGAGTACTCTTAAGTCTTAATATTATATAATTAAATATTTGCTTAAAATTGATTTCTTAAGCGAGTGGTTCACATATATATAAGATTAATTAATTTATCAAAC
>NW_013632498.1:0-417 GCF_000695525.1 Brassica oleracea var. oleracea
TTTCCAGTTATATCCATAGGCTTACTGGAACTTTTCACCATCAGTCTACCAACATACCTGGTAGCACAAGAAAAAAAATTACAAACGAAAGCTGTGATAGACCATTTTACATAAAAGTCCGAGCGAATAAAGAATTTGTGGAAAATAATATTACCTTAACTCTTGCTTCTCGGGGTCATAAAGCTTAAAGAAAAGAAGAATATCTTCTTTTGATTTGTCAGGAGGAGGAATAGGACGTTCAACCTAATTTATCCAAGAATAAGTACGAAAATATTAGCTCATCTTCCCTGTTGATCAATTAGCTTCTGTTTTTCCTTCAATAATAAAGGCTTCAACAATTAACTTTGCAACCAGGAGTTCTTACCAGTAACTCTACTTCCAAAAACAGCTTAAGTTCTGCAGTGTTTGCCTTGTTAG
>NW_013632499.1:0-417 GCF_000695525.1 Brassica oleracea var. oleracea
GAGTTCTTATGTTTGAGAGAATGAAAGTATGGAGTTTTTGATAAGGGGGAGAGAGAGATACGATTTTGGAGAGGAAAAAGGAGTGTCTCGCGTCGGGTTTTGGTGATTTTGATCCGGTTCAGTTGAATTGAACCGGAAATCGACGCCGGTACGCGCAATTGAGTGTTGCAGCGGTCACCGTAAACCGCTCCGCAAGACCGCTGCGCCTCTCACAGCGGCTTATTGCCTTAAAATCTCCCAGACCGCTGCGACAAGTACGAATCGGGCAGGGGTAGAGTATTTTCACAGCGGTTTGATGAGACCGCTCCGAGATACCACTGTGAGACTTCAAGCATATTTCTCATCTTCTCGTTTAGTCACAGCGGTATGCGTAGACCGCTGTGGTTGGCCGCTGTGAGCGTTTTGAACCTCACCACA
>NW_013632500.1:0-417 GCF_000695525.1 Brassica oleracea var. oleracea
CCTGGAAAATCTGACCAAAACCCCAAGGAGGCCAAAGCTATCACCTTTAGGAGTGGTAAGGAGTTACCTCCTACAACCCTCACCAGGGATGCTGAGAAACTAGGTGAGGAGGTGGCCATCAACTTAGATGATGAAGTGGTGATTGTTGATGAGAAAATCAATGATGAAATCTTGGAGAAGATTGTGGAAGCCAAGGGTAAAGGAAAGGTTGGGGAAGAGAAGAAAACAGTGAAGGATGGTGAAGTTCTTGCTCCAGCAAGTGAGAATTCTTTTGTTCCTCCTCCCTATGAACCCAAACTACCATTCCCTGGTAGATTCAAGAGGCAGCTGCTACAGAAGTACAAGGCTTTGTTTGAAAAGCAAATGAGTAAAGCTCAGGTTGCAATGCCCATCATCGATGCCTTCATGTTGATTCCT
>NW_013632501.1:0-417 GCF_000695525.1 Brassica oleracea var. oleracea
AACCCTTTGATTATTTCTTTATCAGATTTGATGTGGTTTCTCTAGTTATTTTGAATGAGCATGATAAACATGATCATTTCCCAAGGAGAGCAAGCAATGATGGACGCCAAAGGACTTGGAATTACTTGATGAAAACGACTTCAAAACTCCAAGGAAGTTTCTCTCCAAATTTATCCTTCAATGAATTTTACTTGTTTTTAAAATTTTTTTTGTCTGATTCATTTTCTTTTGATTAAGGTAAAATGGATTTGAGGACAAATCCTTTTGAAGAGAGAGGGAATGATGCGCCCTTGAGTTCGCACCGGGCAAAACAAAAGATTTTTGATATGGATCTGCCTTAACTGTCTTAAGGCTGGGTTCCTTTTCAGCTAGCAAGGTTTCTCTTCCACCACTCCCCCTGGATTTCTCTTCAGAAGT
>NW_013632502.1:0-417 GCF_000695525.1 Brassica oleracea var. oleracea
AGACGTGATTGAAGGAAATGGTAAAGCAAACTTTACATTGCCAAATGAAACAAAAAATTTCATAACTAATGCACTATATGCTCCAAATTCCAGAAGAAATTTGTTGAGTTTTAAAGACATATATCATCAAGGATATGATACTCAGTCTGTAACTGAAAATAGAAAGAAGTGTATATATATAACTTCTGAAAAATTTGGCAAAAGACACATATTGGAAAAGTTTCCAGAACTTCCTTCGGGATTACACCATACTTATATCAATGCAATCGAATCAAATTTTATGGTAGAACAAAATCCAGAAGATTTTAATTTATGGCATGATCGCCTCGGTCACCCGGGCGCCACAATGATGCGTAGAATCATAGAGAGCTCACATGATCATTCACTGAAAATCCAGGAGATTTCTCAAGGGAATAA
>NW_013632503.1:0-417 GCF_000695525.1 Brassica oleracea var. oleracea
CTGCGTCCTTTGCGACCCTTGTAAGCCAGTATCGGTGGAGACGAATTTTTTGGGAGAGGATTACCCAAAGTAGCACCCAATTCCGGAAGAGTTGTGTACACCCAGACCTGGAGAGCTTGCGCAAACCCATTAATAGTGTAACAACCCGAAATATCTCTGCCCTTCACAGAGTCCATCAACACCTTAAACGCGACTCTCCCCCATGGATAATTCTCAAACCGTTCTAGCTCCATTACCAGTCTTGCCAGACTAACCCGTGTAGGGGTTGAATACTTTCTCCCTTCAATGTATCCAGTGAAGATGGCAAGGTGCGCGAGCCGCTTGCGATCAGCCTGAGACCACCCTTCGCATCTCTCAAATGCTGCTAAACCTCCTGAGTAGATGGTCCAGCTTCGACATGAACTCCCAGCATCTCCC
>NW_013632504.1:0-121 GCF_000695525.1 Brassica oleracea var. oleracea
AACTGAACCTCTTATTTGAGAGAGTAATTCACTCCTTAGGATAATTTTTAGTGGTATCACCTACCGTTCTACGGTTTTATATATGATGAATATTTATCGAACTACTTTGTTCTGAATATGT
>NW_013632504.1:233-417 GCF_000695525.1 Brassica oleracea var. oleracea
TAAACGTTAAGATATGGACGGAGAGACATGTTTTAAGATCTCGTATCACTTTTTAGATATCATGTCTTGAGATGTTAGAGACCAGTGTGCAGGGTTTAGGGCAAGACCTAGGTTTACTTTTGGTTTTAAGGTTTATACGGTGACTAGCCGGCTATCAATTTTCCTGTTGCGATTTCAACCTGAT
>NW_013632505.1:0-182 GCF_000695525.1 Brassica oleracea var. oleracea
CTTGAAAACATGCGAAGATGATTTTTTTATTATCTTGCAGTGAACAGAATCCTTCAGACGACTCCTGGCGATCTTTTTGCCAAGCGAGATCTTCTCCGCGGTAGGCCGTTCTTCTGGAATTCCTTCACCGTTGAACGGATTCGAAGCGCGGTGGAGCTCCATCGATCTCGAGCCTTCTCTCG
>NW_013632505.1:277-417 GCF_000695525.1 Brassica oleracea var. oleracea
GGAAGCCCACCGCTACCAGAATGGAACCCTAGTTTCTCCCCAGGGGAAAGGAGTGGAACCAGTGAGGTTCCCCCTCCCAGCGACTTTTTTTGTGACCTCCCTCCCGGTTTTACTACTCATGAGTCGCTGGACGAAGAGTC
>NW_013632506.1:0-170 GCF_000695525.1 Brassica oleracea var. oleracea
ATGAATGACAAGAGCTCACTACTTATAGAAGTATGGATTCGGAATATTGTCTCGACAACTTTTTTCCGCGGAGTCACAACTCTAACGGGCTGGGGGGCTAACTGTTGGGGTCAAAAACGGTTACGACAAATTTAACATTCAAAACGTCCGAGGAAGAAAATAAGAATTTC
>NW_013632506.1:222-417 GCF_000695525.1 Brassica oleracea var. oleracea
AAGAATCGAGATGTCCGACGAAAGCTCGAAACAGGTCGTTACGCAGCGACCGAACGTCCGTCCCGCTCGGTCGCTACGTAGCGACCGAGCTCGAGCCCAAGCTCGGTCGCTACGTAGAGACCGAGCGCTCGTCCCGCTCGGTCGTTACGGAGCGACCGAGCTCGAGCCAAAGCTCGGTCGCTACGTAGCGACCGA
>NW_013632507.1:0-417 GCF_000695525.1 Brassica oleracea var. oleracea
TCGTCAAAGTTCCCAGAGGAGAAAATGTCTGCGCCGACGCCCTTGCAGCCCTTGGAAGCAAGCTTCGTGACCTAGTTAAACGAACTATTCCAATACACCGCATTGAGAAGCCGAGCATCAATATCTCGACGGACCAAACCATCATCATAGCCCCAATCGCCGAAACTGACACTCTCGTTACTGATGAATTCGGCCCCGAGTGGCGAACTGAGTTCATCGACTATCTCTCAAAGGGGGAACTTCCAACCGAGAAATGGGCAGCCCGCCGACTAAAAACGCAGTGCCCATTATGTCGTCCTAGACGACGAACTCCATCGATGAACTACGAGTAAAGTACTCCTCAAATGTATCCATGGTGAGGAAACATTCAGGGTTATGGCCGAAACACACGAAGGCGCTGGAGGAAACCATTTGGGC
>NW_013632508.1:0-417 GCF_000695525.1 Brassica oleracea var. oleracea
CGTCCAAATCCCCGCAAAATACAAGTATATCTTTTCGCAACAAATCAGTCTCGGTCAAAAGAACGTCACAACGTATGTTCCCGAGATAAAGCTTCGTTCGAATTATATTTTAGATCAAACATAAGCCATCGGAAACATGCCCAGACCGGTTACGGATAGGTCCGAGTATGACGATCAGAACACGGACGAACCAAGCTCGGTCATTAGGCTACTACGGCACATGCACGCTGTCCGGTCGCTACGTAGTGACCGAGCTTCGGCTCGAGCTCGGTCGCTACGTAGCGACCAAGCGTTCGTACCGCTCGGTCGCTACGTAACGATCGAGCGTTCGTCCCGCTCGGTCGCTACGCAGCGACCGAGCGTCTGTTCTGCTCGATCGCTACGTAGCGACCGAGCTCTTCCAAAACGTCGATACGA
>NW_013632509.1:0-417 GCF_000695525.1 Brassica oleracea var. oleracea
TTAAAATTTTGGATGTAACTTTTTGTTAATTTTTGAAATAAAAAACTCTACATGCATTTTAAGTGAATAGCAAATAATTTTTTCCGTAATTATATGTATATCATATGAACTTAAAGTATGTGTAGTATCAATATAAATATTTTATATAAAATGAAAGATGTAAACTAGAAATATATGGTTAATTATACATATGTTCGGTTATCTTCGGATATCTATTCGGGTTCGGGTATTACCCGTTCGGGTTCGGATATCCAATCTCTCCTAATTCAATCCCTGTTCGGATATTTTCTACTTCGGTTCGGATTTCGGTTCGGATTTTTTGGATCGGGTTCGGGTGCCACTTCGGATATCAGGTAAAGTGCCCACCCCTAGGCGGTGGTGCAGAAGAAGGAGGAACCGACCGGGTGCGACGACCCA
>NW_013632510.1:0-417 GCF_000695525.1 Brassica oleracea var. oleracea
TTACGATTTTGCTTTTTTTTTGTTTGTTCTTTATGTTTATTTGCATGTACTTCAAATTGTACTAGATAGAGAGTTAGTTTAAAACACAAATCGAAACAAGTTTATGGTTTTCAGAGGCGGAATGTGGTTGAGTGGGGTGTGAGATTGGCTTGTTGTTGAGGTGATTTTGAGTTCTAGTTTGTTTGGTATCGGCTTTATTAAGGTTTAGAATTCATAATAGACTTGAAAAAGCTAATGACTTTGACATGCTTTAGACATCAATTTTACATACTTGTTTTGGGATCGAGTTTGTTATTTGAATTGAATTTGTCGATAGTGTGTAGTCTTTTGTTATACATTTGGTGCCTAGCTTTGACTCTGTTTTATTTTTGAGGTAAACACATTTGCTAGTTGATTATATTTTGTTTCGATTTGTGT
>NW_013632511.1:0-417 GCF_000695525.1 Brassica oleracea var. oleracea
TTTTGATTGGTTTTAATCCAATCGTTATAACTCATTCTTTTGTTAATCTTTTTTCTTTTTTTTCTAATTGGTCTAGCTAATAAAACAAAGAGAAATTTTTTTCATTGGTGAAAACAGGAGGGTGAGGATAGCTTCTATATTTGATTTCCACCGTAGATTTAACTCGATCTAAGGAGCATAAGTGATTCACTTTAATATTTTTTTTTTTTTTGCATTTCTCGTCTCTTCTTCTCTAGCAATCTCTCGTCTCCTCCTCTCTCACCATCTCTTCAATCTTCTTGCTCATGATAACTCATCTGAAATTCTCCTCTCCCATCATCTCATATCCTGCAATCATCTTCTCCTATCAATCCTCCTCTTTCATCATATCTCTACTTAAGCGTTCATCTTCTTTTCATCTTTTTTAAATAAAATCTA
>NW_013632512.1:0-179 GCF_000695525.1 Brassica oleracea var. oleracea
TTCTTTGATGCGTTCTTCGAAAGCCTTCAATCTCCCAACAATGTCTTTGAATCCCGTTGAATTTAGATCCAACTTGTTTTAACGAAGCTACGATGTGAATGAACTTCGTTCTTGGAAGTCCCTTCAGAAACTTCTTTACCAGCTTTGATGCTTCCATTATCTCTCCTAACGCGGCTGCT
>NW_013632512.1:259-417 GCF_000695525.1 Brassica oleracea var. oleracea
GACATCAAAGTTTGTAACCTTGCTTCTCTCACGCGATCAGCACCTAGGTTACGGGATTTGATAGCTTCCCAAATCTTCTTCGATGTATCATGTTCTCCGATCTGAAGTTAACGCTTCCGGGACTGATTGAAAGATTAGAGCAATCACCATATTGTTCT
>NW_013632513.1:0-417 GCF_000695525.1 Brassica oleracea var. oleracea
AAGCCAGTATCGGTGGAGACGGATTGTTTGGGAGAGGATTACCAAAACTAGCACCCAATATTTAACTTTTCCCAGACGAATTACGCGGAAGTCGTCAAGTAAGACGACTTACTTGAAAGTCGTCCAGGATAAGCAAAGTCGTCCAAGATAAGCAAAGTCATCCAGATTTATTTCCTAGATTATGGTCAAACCTTGCTTATCTCAGACGACTTTCTCGTACGTGTCTGTCTGGACGACTTTCAAGTAAGTCGTCTGGGTATAGTTAAATATTTAAGTTTCTTTTTCAAATTGCAAACTAACCTGAGAAGACTTACGACTAAGTCGTCTAGCTTTAATAAAATATTGAAATTTTTGTTTTCCCGGAGACGCATTACTGGTAAGTCGTCCAGAAAAAGTCAAATATCTGACACAATTCGG
>NW_013632514.1:0-417 GCF_000695525.1 Brassica oleracea var. oleracea
TTTATTTTCAAATAACCGTATGATTGACATTGAGGCAGTCATTGATGAAATAAAAGTCTATATGACGTTTGTTTATGGGGACCATGTACTTGAAAGGCGTGATCAAGTTTGGGAACGTCTTACGCGTTTCTCAACAACAAGAAATGGACCTTGCTTCATGATAGGAGATTTTAATGAAATCACATGTCATAATGAGAAAGAAGGAGGGAGACAACGTCCTGATAGTTCATTCCTCCCTTTTAAGCAGATGCTTAATGACTGTGGGATGTTGGAGTTTCCTTTCACGGGGGACATGCTCTCCTGGGTAGGGAAGAGAGCAGGAGGAGCAACTGTTCGATGTAGCTTAGATAGAGCAGTAGGAAACGCAGAATGGCATGAAAAATTTCCACACTCGACTGTGAAGTATATGAGGCTATG